>NC_069500.1:1202349865-1202649865 GCF_027579735.1 Bombina bombina
ATATAAACACATAAATACATATATATAAATATATATAAGTGCATTGGAGCCCTTTGCAGTTAAGTAGATGAAAACATGGGAAATCATATTTATGCAATATTCATATTTAATAAAGTGCTATACTGTGTATTTATTGTAAATATTTCACATTCCAATGTTCTGCACATAACAGAATATGTTCTAAGTATTTGTAAATAAGTATTCCTATATATATCTGTATATACCTATATATAATCATCTATATATAGGTATAGATATATATTGTACCAAAATACCATTAGATATATGTAGAAATATGTATTTATGAATAAATACAACATATTCTGCTATTTTCAGAACATTGAAATGTGAAAAATTCATACTTTCATGTCGGGTTAGCGCACATGAGAATTTGCGATTGGGTTTTTATGCGAGTAGGGTGTTAGGTTTTTTCACTTTTTTTTCTCCATTGACTTCTATGAAGGAATAGGTTAGCGCACACACAGTATTGTAAATTCAGATTTTTGCGCACATCAGGTTAGAGCAAGAGCTATAACTTTTTACTTTCAATTCGTAATACGAGCGCAACCCGACGCATACAAAAAGTTTACTTCTTGCGCAATTAGCCATATAGCGTTCCACTCAAGTAATCTGGCCCTAATTGTCCTTAATCATCCATGTGTGGATACTCCCAGACACCAGCAGCTTCTGATAAGGATTCAACCTCCACTTTGAAAAAAACAAAAAGACAGGAGGCACTTCCTAGTGCAGCAAAGTCATAACCCAGACTTGATAGTAAAAGCCAAGCAAATGCCGTTATACTCACAAGTAGGGCTGCACTCCAAAGTGCCTATAGGTGCAGACTGGGAAGTCTCAGTGTCACTGACCTCCGATTAGGATAAACCACCCACTGCTCCTCCAGATTGTTTTAGAATGGTAATCTGGTGTGCAGCAGTTAAAAAAGATTTCTTTAAAGACCATCAACATAGTTAAAATCAAGGGAACATATTGTAACCCTCAGATAGCAGAAGTGCAATGCGTTTCTCAGCTAAATAAAAATCATCAAAATAAGTTATTTTTCAGACTGCTCCTTAATTTTTTACTGAATGATTCCTTAGAGCCTTTGAATATAAATAAATTATTAATTATGAAATTGGCTTTGCTTTGTTTTCTTCAAATCAGAGTAATAACTGAGTCTCTGCTGCATAGTGTTCATGTTGTCAGAGGTAGTCAGTGTTATTTGAAAGCTATTAATTATAACAGAAAGACTGATTATATTTTTTTGTCATTTATTCTTGTTCCCAGAAAGGGTTAAAAGAATCTTCTTAAGTCTTCTTTAGATAACTAACTTTTGTGTTATGAGCCTAGGAACAAATCCCCCACCGTTTTAGGTGCATGTTTAATCCCGCAGAGTTGTACATTCCTAAGGGGCTTGTCATCATGAAGCTACTGTAGAAAGAGTGAGTAGGGCATCCACTTGGTCTTTATGTTTTACAAACATTTCTAGTAATTTAATGGGATTTGCTTCATCAAAGCTGGTAGAAAAAGTTTACAGCACTTGTAGTTTTTCTTTTTAACATTGCCTTCATATGAATAGCATAAGCACTGACTTGCAAATATTCATTATAGTCCTACAATAGGTTGTTGTCATTCACAACTTTACTGTGTCATTTTCTCAGGGTCATATTTAGGGTCAAACTCCTTTTTTTCTCTTCACTCTCTAAATAGATCCTTGATTAGCTAGCATGAACCTCATACTAGCAGGAAGACATATAGGGCCATATTACAAATGGCATGCAAAAAAAATTCCTACTTGTGTGCTAACTGTACTCAAAGTAAAAATTGAGTGCACAAGCAAAAGACGTGCTAAGTTAAGGAATTTGGATATCGTGATCAGGCCAATTTCTTCTCCACATAAAAGGGTGCACTACAAAGAAAGCAGTTATTGCTTGTGCACTACATGAAACTGCGCTAGTCCAACTGCACTAAAGCTGAAGGTGAGTTAGGAATACTTTAAATGCCTATGTTCTTCATATTGAAGAAAATGTTATTTTTATTTTAAAATATATATATTTCTATATACTATATATATATATATATATAAAATTATTTTTTTCTATAAAATATTTCCAATAAAAACACATTAAAACAAATCACAATTGAATAAAAATTATATTGCATGTTTCAAGGTATTTGACTGGGAAGGTCTCAAAAGTATATATGCGTATACATGTGTATATATGTATGTGTATGTGTACGTACATATTTAAACCTATAACAACGCATATTTACATTTACATACATACATATTTTTAGACACACACACACACACACACACACATATATCTATATATATATATACACGCAAGGTTCTTGAATTTTCAGGACAAACTTAAAATTATGCAGACATATAAAAAACAAATCTCATTCTCAATACATGATAAAAACATACTCTTATTTCAAGATTTTTCAGTAGAAACCTCTCTACAACGTAAAGAAATAACACCTCTTTGCTCTAAATTTATTGCTAATGGCTATAAGGCTACCGTTATATACCCTGCTAAACTTAAATTAATCACTGATACTGAGATTTTGATTATGAATAACTCAGAAGAAGTAAGAGATTATGCAAAAAAAAATGGCATAATCCTATAAAAATGGCAATCAATATAAAATAATTCAGAGATTCAGCTCTAAATACGAAAATGCTGGTATTTTCTATGTTATGATCATGGTTTTATTTTTTTGCTCAGGTAATAATACTGTTAAGTGTAGGCCTAGATGGAATTTTTTTTCTTTCTTTCTTTTTTTTTTTTTTTCCTGTTCTCTCCCTCTTCTTGGAAACAAATAATTAAATTAGTTAACTTAAATATATTTGTAATTTATGGTTAATTTGTCTTCCTGGAATGTAGGGGGTATAACTTCGCCACAGAAAAGGAAAAAAATACTTGCACAATTAAAAAGATATAAAACTGATATTGCATGTATACAGGAGACTCATCTAAATGAAGTAGAATTAGTTAAACTTAAATCTGATTGGGTTGGTGAAGTGATAGGTACCCCCTGTATGGATAGGAAAAAGGGAGTTGCTTTTCTGTTTCACAAGAACCTTTCATATGTAATTAAAGATGTTGGATCTGATAAAGAAGCGCGGTACTTAATTATACAACTTTCTATAGGGGGTTCTCCTTTAATATTATGCTATCTCTATGGCCCTAATAAAAAAGATAAGAAATTCTGGGAAACTTTGCAAGCCAAGCTGCTTCCCTTTTTTAACCGAAATTTAATTGTTGTAGGCGACTTTAATTTAACAGATTTTCCCACCCTAGATAGACTTAAACCATCCTTAAATAAAGATAATAAATTTCAGACTAAACTTCTCAAAAATTTTAAAAACTTACTACATTTAAAAGACATCTGGCGGATACAAAATCCTGACCTAATTAAATTCTCGTGTGTATCCCATGCACACCAAACAATGTCACGCATTGATTTTTTCTTAACAGATGAAAAATGAATGACCTACGATATGCATGCTGATCTTCATGAGATCATTATTTCAGATCATGCGATTATCACTCTAAATATAAAATTAAAAACACCACAAGAAAGGAATTTCAATAAATTCTTTTTCCCACGATATCTTGTTGAAAATGTCCAATTTAAGACATGGCTTAAAAGAAAATGGTCAGAATTCCTACATATCAATTCAACACCTGGGATCACTACAGAAACAATATGGGAAAGCTTTAAAGCAGTTATAAGGGGGGAAATGAAATCTTATTTAGTCTGGCAAAAACGCAAATTCACTAATAGGGACACTGAAATAGCTAATCATCTTCGCAACGCTAATAATTCTTACATAAGTGATCCTTCAAAAATATTCTGGGAAGCTTACCAGGAAGCCAAAAAAGTAAGAGAAATCTTCTTGAGCCAAAAAGTGGTACAAGAAGACCTCAAAACTAGATCTCTTTTTTTTCGCCATAGTGGCAAAGCTGGAAAACACCTAGCCAACCTGACAAAATCTAAAAATAAAAAAACTATGATTGGAGGATTAAGAATATTGTCAGATAGGCTTACTAATAATAAGGATATAACCAATTATATCTTAAAATATTTTAAAGACCTGTATTCAGAAACTGAAATAAATACAGAAAATAAAAATAAATTTTGGGAAAACATTCAGGTCCCCATGCTAGATAAAGATAAACTTGATGAATTGAACTTGCCGATAACCAAAAGTGAGGTAGAAGAAGCTATCAGAAAAGCTGCTATGAATAAAGCAGCTGGTCCCGACCAAATTCCTATTGAACTATATAAAATCCTAACAAATGATATTTCTGACACCTTAGTAGACCTATTTAACCAATATTTCCTATATAAGGCACCCTGCTCTCGATATTTCTCAGCATCATTAATAACTCTAATCTTAAAAAAGAATAAAAATCCAGAAGATATTACATCTTATAGACCAATCTCACTATTAAACAGTGACTATAAATTGCTAATGCACATTTTAGCAACAAGGCTAAAAACATTTATGAACCCACTTATACACAAAGACCAAGTAGGTTTTATGCCAGATAGAAACTCTACATACAATCTACGTAGGTTACAACTAATACTTAATAATATACATACTCAACACTATAATAGAAGTTTCAAGAATAAATGTTATGCTGATTCAGCCATTATCTCAATAGACGCACAGAAGGCTTTTGACTCCATAACGTGGGATCATCTATTTACGACACTAATTAAATTTGGAATCAATGGACCTTTCTTGCAGTCAATTTCTCAAATATATAAGACCTCTACCGCCTCTGTTATTGTAAACGACACTCTCTCAGAATCTTTCCCCCTTCAAAGAGGATCTAGGCAAGGATGCCCACTCTCCCCTTACCTATTTAACTTAGCACTTGAACCGCTCGCGATCCTGCTTAGAAAAGAACTAGATGGGATACACTTAGGTAAGGAAAAAATAATAACCCTTCTATATGCAGATGACCTATTAGTTCTACTCTCGGATACTAAGAAAAATATTACTTTATTATTTCAGACTTTACAGGATTTTGGTAGCTTTACGGGCTACAAAATAAATGCACAGAAAACTGAAATCTTCTGGCTTAATAAAAATAAAGATTCTCTTAAGTCTACTCCATTTAAGGAGACTAAAAATACATTTACATACCTTGGAATTAAATTTTCTATAAATTGGGAAGAATGGTATGATCTGAATTACCCTCCTGTTTTCTTAAGAATTAAGCATGATCTAGAAAAATGGGCAAAATTTAAACTATCCCTTACAGGTAAAATTAATTTAATAAAAATGTTATTATTTCCGAAACTCCTTTACCTCATGCAAAATCTCCCTATTTTTATTAGGAGAAAAGATATAAAGACATTTAATCAAATGGTCATTAAATTTCTATGGGGAGGAAAAAGAAAAGCTATTTCTCTTAAAAAACTGTGCCTTGACAGACTAAATGGAGGACTGGCAATGCCAGACATAGAGATATATAATTTAATCTGTGTAGGTAAAATAGCACTTGACTGGATAGTAAGAGCAAATTATTATTCTCCAATAGATTTAGAGGAAATATTATGTTTCCCTTACGCCCCCATAGCTTTACTTCACTCTCAGGCTGATAAATCCCCACAAAAATAAAAAAAAATGAAAATAATACATAATGTAATAGTAGCATGGAATAAAATAACTAAGCTTTTGGACTCTGAGTCCTCATATTCAAAATATTTACCCTTGGTAGGTAACCCCTTTTTTCTACCAGCATTGAATTCTAAATTTTTTAATGAATGGTCATTGAAAGGGCTCAAAAATGTATACCAGTTGTTAGATCAAACTACAAGAAACTGTAAAAGTTTTGAAACATTAAAACGGGAATTTGGATTAATAAATAAGGAATTCTATGCATATCTCCAGGCGCATCACTACCTGCAACAATTACTACCTAACAACATGCTAGAAGGAAACCTGGATATTCTAGAACCGGTCCTTAAACTATTTAGTTCAGGGAAATATGCAATTTCCTTATTTTATAAGATAGTTATATCGTCACTGGGTAAAAGAAATTTATACATTCTAGCTAATAACTGGCAAACAAACCCGGAAAGAATTAAGGAAAGTTTTAAATCATTAGATTTAGCAACAATCTCCACCTCCTGGAGAGAAACACATACAAAACTTATTAATAACGCATACATTACCCCGGCCGTAAAGGCAAGATGGTCAGCATTAGGAATATCCTGCCCTAAATGTAAGAGGCTAAGAGTAGATATATTCCATTATTTTTGGCAATGTACTAAGAAGATGTACTCAAAAGATTTTGGTTTAAGGTTACTGCTTGGTTTAATAGAATTAATGTTACTAATATACAAATATCAGAAGAAATTATCTTCTTCTTTGCTAAGGAAGGAGATCCTTATAAGAATGTTCGTCAGTTAAATAGCATAATTGTAACAAGCAGGTTGCTGATTTTAAAATATTGGAAGTCTAATAAAGCCCCCAGTGTGAGAGAACTGAAACAAAAATTATATAAACAAATTATTCTGGAACAGTTGGACATCTCTGTTAGCTCTGAGGCCCTTATAAATAGGTTTTTCCAAAAATGGAAAAATATAATCTTAGATCTCTCAGAAGAAAGCCAGAAACAGCTAATTGCACCATTTAGGGGGACCACTTTTCTTGAAACAGCGATTATAAATAACGAACTTCCTGGATAAAGAGATAAACCAAGAATCTGAGGAGGGAGAGGACTAGATTATATATATATATTTTTTTTCGTTGTTGTTGTTATTAAATGTTTGTTTGTTTGGTTTTACAAAATCCAATAAAATAGTCAACAGTATAAGAACATGTTAGGAATAGAGTGTCTGGTGCCCGACAAGTGTTAAGATAGGTACCTAAAGAGGTCACCTTAAACCCAGATCCTCTGCTGTAAGTTTTCTTTATTATATGTCTATTTTCGTGGAAACCTTTTTAAGGGGAAAATTAATTATTGTATTATTTTTGTACATGTAATTCCACAATGTTAGTGGAACAGAAATATTTGATTTCAATGTAAACCTACTATTGCTGTAAGAATATGTTTTGTTTGTGTTTTGACAACTCTGTTATACTGTTGAAATATAAATAAAAATAATAAAAAAAAAGTTTAAAAAACTTTAAATGCCTATGTTCTTCATATTGAAGAAAATTTTATTTTTATTTTAAAATATATATTTCTATATACTATATATATATATATGATTATTTTTTCTATAAACTATTTCCAATAAAAACACATTAAAACAAATCACAATTGAATAAAAATTATATTGCAGGTTTCAAGGTATTTGACTGGGAAGGTCTCAAAAGTATATATGCGTATACATGTGTATATATGTATGTGTATGTGCACATACATATTTAAACCTATAACAACGCATATTTACATTTACATACATACATATTTTTAGACACACACACACACATATATCTATATCTATATATATATACACGCACACACACATTAGAGCGCTTCTTAGTCAAACACCTTGCCATATATCATATCCCTTTTAACCATTCTATATTAAAATTATATATATTTTTATTTAAAAGTGTATATATGTGGGGACGTGTCTGGCTATGGTTGAGTACGGCCACCAAACTGTGAGCTCTACAAGAGTTTTAAATTCTGAGTTACACGACAGAATGTAAATCCCATCCAGCATTAAATATTACTTAAAGGACCAGTCAACACAGTAGATTTGCATAATCAACAAATGAAAGATAACAAGACAATGCAATAGCACTTAGTCTGAACTTCAAATTATTAGTAGATTTTTTTTCTGACAATTTTAAGTTTTGTCTTTTTCCACTCCCCCTGTACCATGTGACAGCCATCAGCCAATCACAAATGCATACACATACCATGTGACAGCCATCAGCTATTCACAAATGCATACACACTTATTCTTGCACATGCTCAGTAGGAGCTGGTGACTCAAAAAGTTTAAATATAAAAAGATTGTGCACATTTTGTTAATTGAAGTAAATTGGAAAGTTGTTTAAAATGGCATGCTCTATCTGAATAATGAAAGTTCAATTTTGATTGAGTGTCCCTTTAAGAAGTTAGTGGGTACTAAGCTGAATTGGAACATATAACTATTTTTGTAGCTCAGACTCTCCAGACCGGAGAAAGTCTCCCCTCTTCTTGCATTTTTATTTCATTCCCATTTAGGGAAGGTTTTTGCTCAATATCATTGGACCGGTAATATGATACGTTTCTCAAGTATTATCCACAGTTTTGGTGGCTTTTAGAGATGAGCCCTAGGAATTTTGATCACTGTGATAATTTAATTAGTCATTAAAAAAAACCTCAATAAAAGAAAAGTATTAAAAATATAAAAAAGTGTATGTATGTGTGTAATAGTTTATTTTAATATGTTTTTTGTGTTTTTTTTTAACCCTTACACTTTACTTCAGGTCTCAAGCCGTGCTAAATATTATAGCACAGTTTCGCCTTTCATTTGAGCGCATACTATAACTTATAACTTGTAATATGAACACTAATTAGCTCACTCACGATATCTGTTGAAAATATAGGTTACACTAAAGTGAGGTCAGCCATGCTAAACCCTCTTTTGTAAATGTGATTTATCATGGACTTGTGATATCAAGTTGCACACAAATGGTAGCGCGGTCCAGTGATAATGCGTATCACAACCCGCACTTTCATTAGCGTGACACTTATAATCTGGCCCATGGATGGGAAGGTGATGCTTTCTTCAAACTTCTTAAAAAGCTAAGAAATAATGTACACAGTTTTACACGTCGAGCATTGAATTAGCTCTCACTTACTTTGCATTTATTAATGTTTTTTACAAAGTGGTTTGAAAGGATAATTCAATGTGCACATAATACAAAGGGGCCTAGTTATCAAGCCGTCAACCTCAAATACGCTGGAATTCCGCAGCGTATTTGTGGCGAGGCTGATACGCCTTAGTTATCAAAGGCTCGATACCGGCAAAAGTAGAATTTTGTGACGTAAGCATCGATCCGCCGGACTCAGTCCGACACAGATCGATTCTTACGTCACTCCAGATGTTCCGCACACTACTTTTGCTAGTTATCAAAAAACTAGCAGGTACGCTCGGCACTTTTACGGCCCAGCGTACCTGGTTTTCAATCCGCCACCCCTGGAGGCAGCGGATCCCATAGGAATCAATGGGAGTCTGATCATAGCGAAAGTACAAGTTCGCTGCTGACAGACATCCCATTGATTTCTATGGGAGCTGTCTACACCTAACACCCTAACATATACCCCGAGTCTAAACACCACTAATCTGTCCCCCCTACACCGCCGCAACTAAATAAAGTTATTACCCCCTAAACCGCCGCTCCCGGAGCCCACCGCAAGCTGCTCTATACATATTAACCCCTAAACCGCCGCTCCCGGAGCCCACCGCAACTATAATAAATGTATTAATCCCTAAACCGCCGCTCCCTGAACCCGCCACAACCTATATTAAATGTATTAACCCCTATCCTGCCCCCCTACACCGTCGCCACCTATAATAAATTTATTAACCCCTAATCTGCCCCCCCTACACCGTCGCCACCTATAATAAATGTATTAACCCCTATCCTGCCCCCCACTACGCCGCCGCCACTGTAATAAAATTATTAACCCCTAAACCTAAGTCTAACCCTAACCCTAACGCCCCCCTAACTTAAATATTAATTAAATAAATCTAAATAAATTAACTCTTATTAACTAAATGAATCCTATTTAAAACTAAATACTTACCTTTAAAATAAACCCTAATATAGCTACAATATAAATAATAATTATATTCTAGCTATCTTAGGATTTATATTTATTTTACAGGTACCTTTCAATTTATTTTAACCAGGTACAATAGCTATTAAATAGTTATTAACTATTTAATAGCTTACCTAGCTAAAATAAAGAGAAATGTACCTGTTAAATAAATCCTAACCTAAGTTACAATTACACCTAACACTACACTATACTTTAATAAATTATTCCTATTTAAAAATAAATACTTACCTGTAAAATAAACCCGAAGATAGCTACAATATAATTAATAATTATATTATAGCTATCTTAGGATTTATATTTATTTTACAGGTAACTTTGTATTTATTTTAGCTAGTTAGAATAGTTATTAAATAGTTATTAACTATTTAATAACTACCTAGCTAAAAGAAATACAAAATTACCTGTAAAATAAATCCTAACTTAAGTTACAATTAAACCTAATACTACACTATCATTAAATTAATTAAATAAACTACGTACAAATAACTACAATTAAATACAATTACATAAACTAACTAAAGTACAAAAAATAAAAAAAGCTAAGTTACAAAAAAAAAAAAAAAAGTTACAAACATGTTAAAAATATTACAACAATTTTAAGCTACTTACACCTAATCTAAGCCCCCTAATAAAATAACAAACCCCCCCAAAATAAAAAAATGCCCTACCCTATTCTAAATTAAATAAATTTCAAAGCTCTTTTACCTTACCAGCCCTTAAAAGGGCCATTTGTGGGGGCATGCCCCAAAGAAAACAGCTCTTTTGCCTGTAAAAGAAAAATACAACCCCCCAACATTAAAACCCACCACCCACATACCCCTAATCTAACCCAAACCCCCCTTACAAAAACCTAACACTAATCCCCTGAAGATCATCCTACCTTTAGTTGTCTTCACTCAGCCGAGCCACCGATGGAACTGAAGAGGACATCCGGAGCGGAAGAAGTTAATCTTCCAAGCGGCGCTGAAGAAATCTTCCATCCGATGAAGTCATCATCCAGGCGGCGCTGAAGAAAAGTCTTCGATCCGGCCGATGTCATCTTCAAAAAGGCGCTGAAGAGGTCTTCTATCCGGGCGAAGTCATCTTCCAAGCCGGGTCTTGAATCTTCCTTCCGCCGACGCGGAACCACCTTCTTCACCGACGGACTACGACGAATGACGGCTCCTTTAAGGGACGTCATCCAAGATGGCGTCCCCTCAATTCCGATTGGCTGATAGGATTCTATCAGCCAATCGGAATTAAGGTAGGAAAAATCTGATTGGCTGATGGAATCAGCCAATCAGATTGAGCTCGCATTCTATTGGCTGTTCCGGTCAGCCAATAGAATGCGAGCTCAATCTGATTGGCTGATTGGATCAGCCAATCGGATTGAACTTGAATCTGATTGGCTGATTCCATCAGCCAATCAGAATTTTCCTACCTTAATTCCGATTGGCTGATAGAATCCTATCAGCCAATCGGAATTGAGGGGACGCCATCTTGGATGACGTCCCTTAAAGGAGCCGTCATTCGTCGTAGTCCGTCGGTGAAGAAGGTGGTTCCGCGTCGGCGGAAGGAAGATTCAAGACCCGGCTTGGAAGATGACTTCGCCCGGATAGAAGACCTCTTCAGCGCCTCTTTGAAGATGACATCGGCCGGATCGAAGACTTTTCTTCAGCGCCGCCTGGATGATGACTTCATCGGATGGAAGATTTCTTCAGCGCCGCTTGGAGGATTAACTTCTTCCACTCCGGATGTCCTCTTCAGTTCCATCGGTGGCTCGGCTGAGTGAAGACAACTAAAGGTAGGATGATCTTCAGCGGATTAGTGTTAGGTTTTTGTAAGGGGGGTTTGGGTTAGATTAGGGGTATGTGGGTGGTGGGTTTTAATGTTGGGGGGGGGTTGTATTTTTCTTTTACAGGCAAAAGAGCTGTTTTCTTTGGGGCATGCCCCCACAAATGGCCCTTTTAAGGGCTGGTAAGGTAAAAGAGCTTTGAAATTTATTTAATTTAGAATAGGGTAGGGCATTTTTTTTATTTTGGGGGGGTTTGTTATTTTATTAGGGGGCTTAGATTAGGTGTAAGTAGCTTAAAATTGTTGTAATATTTTTAACATGTTTGTAACTTATTTTTTTATTTTTTGTAATTTAGCTTTTTTTATTTTTTGTACTTTAGTTAGTTTATGTAATTGTATTTAATTGTAGTTATTTGTAGGTAGTTTATTTAATTAATTTAATGATAGTGTAGTATTAGGTTTAATTGTAACTTAAGTTAGGATTTATTTTACAGGTAATTTTGTATTTCTTTTAGCTAGGTAGTTATTAAATAGTTAATAACTATTTAATAACTATTCTAACTAGCTAAAATAAATACAAAGTTACCTGTAAAATAAATATAAATCCTAAGATAGCTATAATATAATTATTAATTATATTGTAGCTATCTTAGGGTTTATTTTACAGGTAAGTATTTATTTTTAAATAGGAATAATTTATTAAAGTATAGTGTAGTGTTAGGTGTAATTGTAACTTAGGTTAGGATTTATTTAACAGGTACATTTCTCTTTATTTTAGCTAGGTAAGCTATTAAATAGTTAATAACTATTTAATAGCTATTGTACCTGGTTAAAATAAATTGAAATGTACCTGTAAAATAAAAATAAATCCTAAGATAGCTAGAATATAATTATTATTTATATTGTAGCTATATTAGGGTTTATTTTAAAGGTAAGTATTTAGTTTTAAATAGGATTCATTTAGTTAATAAGAGTTAATTTATATAGATTTATTTAATTAATATTTAAGTTAGGGGGGCGTTAGGGTTAGACTTAGGTTTAGGGGTTAATAATTTTATTACAGTGGCGGCGGTGTAGTGGGGGGCAGATTAGGGGTTAATAAATTTATTATAGGTGGCGACGGTGTAGGGGGGGCAGATTAGGGGTTATTAAATTTATTATAGGTGGCGACGGTGTAGGGGGGGCAGGATAGGGGTTAATAGGTTTAATATAGGTTGCGGCGGGTTCAGGGAGAGGCGGTTTAGGGGTTAAACTATTTATTTAGTTGCGGAGAGGTGCGGGATCAGCAGGATAGGGGTTAATAACTTTATTATAGAGGGCAACGGTGTAGGGGGGGCAGGATAGGGGTTACTAGGTATATTGTAGGTGGCAGCGGTGTCCGGGAGCGGCGGTTTAGGGGTTAATACATTTATAAGAGTTGCGGCAGGGTCCAGGAGTGGCGGTTTAGGGGTTAATACATTTATAAGAGTTGCGGCAGGGTCTAGGAGCGGCGGTTTAGGGGTTAGTAACTTTATTGAGTTGCGGGAGGCTCCGGGGGCGCCGGTATAGGGGGTAGAACAGTGTAGTTTAGTGTGAGTGCTTAGTGACAGGCTAGCAATAAAGCTGGGAAAAAGCCGAAGGGCAGCGAGATCGGATGGGTGATAACTGTCACAGTCCGCTGCTCATCGCCCCGCGGCTTTTTGACAGCTTTATTTGATAACTTAGGCGTATTTTTTCAGGTCCGCGGCGGCGATGTGAGGCGAGCTTAGGCGGGCGTATTGGGCCGGCGAAGCCAGAACAGTAGACGGCTTGATAACTACCCCCCATAGATCATTTTCTTCTATGTGAAAAACAGTTTAATGCCAAATATATACAGTAAATACATAGTCAAAAAACATTATAAAATATAAAAATTGATTAGGAATGCTTTTTCAAGTTTTAAGGTATTTTAGTGGAAAGGGCACCAGAGTGTGTGTATATATATATATATATATATGTATATATATGTGTATATATGTATGTATATACATATATAAATACTCAAGTATATACAAACATATACATAAACACCCATGCACATAATTTATATATATATATATATGTACCTCTGCACGCAGTACCGGCACCTCTTCAAAGCATTCATTTTGTTAGATCAATAGGGATTTTTTTTTATTGGAGTGTATAGGGATAGGGGGCGAAGTTAAGTTTGGTATAGTTAGAGACAGCATCTGAGACGTCACCTGGAATAACTGGTGAACAGTTGCAGTTGCTAGTAGTGAGTACTATTTAATTTATATTGTGCTATGCTCCTATTTTGTACACAGCTGATCTGACCATTCTTGGGGTATGTTTTTTATATATATTATTTTTGACATTCAGGCTCTACCAAAATAACACCTGCAATGACTGTTCTTTTATGTGACATTTCTACCGCTGGGATATACTGCAGTGCTACTACTTTATTACGGCTAGATTACGAGTTTTGCGGTAAGAGCGGTGCAGTACTAACTTGCAAGTTATTGTCACCGCTCACTTACCTACAGCGCTGGTATTACAGGTTTTCATAAACCCGGCGTTACCAGGCAAAAAGTGAGCGTAGAGCAAAATTGTGCTCCATACTGCATTCCAATAACAGCGCTGCTTAAGGCAGCGGTGAGCTGGTTTTACGCGCTCATGCACGATTTGCCATAGACATCAATGGGGAGAGTCGACTGAAAAAAAGTCTAACACCTGCAAAAAGCAGCGTAAAGCTCCGTAACGCAGCCCCATTGATTCCTATGGGGAGACAAATTTATGTTTACACCTAACACCCTAACATAAACCCAGAGTCTAAACACCCCCTAATCTTACACTTATTAACCCCTAATCTGCTGCCCCCGACATCGCCAACACCTACATTATACTTATTAACCCCTAATCTGCCGCTCCAGGCATCGCCGCCACTATAATAAACATATTAACCCCTAAACCGCTGCACTCCCATATCGCAAACACTAGTTAAATATTATTAACCCCTAATCTGCTGTCCCTAACATCGCCGTAACCTACATTACAGTTATTAACCCCTAATCTGCCGCCCCCAACATCGCCACCACTATATTAAAGTTATTAACCCTGCAATTTTATTGGCTGATTTTTTCACCTTTAATTCCGATTGGCTGATAGAATTCTATCAGCCAATCGGAATTCAAGGGACGCCATCTTGGATGACGTCATTTAAAGGAACCTTCATTCGTCGTTAGTCGTCAGAAAGAAGAGGATGCTCCGCGCCGGATGTCTTTAAGATGGAGCCGCTCCGTGTCGGAAGGATGAAGATAGAAGATGCCGTCTGGATGAAGACTTCTGCCCGTCTGGAGGACCACTTCTGCCGGATTGGATGAAGACTTCTCCGGGCTTCGTTGAGGACTTTTTGCTGCTTAAATGAAGACCTCTCCCGGCTTCGTTGAGGATGGATGTCCGGTCTTCAAAACTGTAAGTGGATCTTCGGAGGTTAGTGTTAGGTTTTTTTAAGGGTTTATTGGGTGGGTTTTATTTTTAGGTTAGGGTTTGGGCACTGAAAAAGAGCTAAATGCCCTTTTAAGGGCAATGCCCATCCAAATGCCCTTTTCAGGGCAATGGGGAGCTTAGTTTTTTTTTAGTTAGGATTTTATTTAGGGGGTTGGTTGTGTGGGTGGTGGGTTTTCACTGTTAGGGGTGTTTGTATTTTTTTTTACAGGTAATTATATATTTTTTTACAGGTAATTATATTTAAGTTAGTGGGTGTTAGGGTTAGGGTTAGACTTAGGTTTAGGGGTTAATAAATTTAGTATAGTGGCGGCGACGTTGGGGGCGACAGATTAGGGGTTAATAACTGTAATGTAGGTTGCGGCGATGTTAGGGACAGCAGTAGATTAGGGGTTAATAATATTTAACTAGTGTTTGCGATGCGGGAGTGCAGTTGTTTAGGGGTTTATATGTTTATTCTAGTGGCGGTGGTGTCGGGAGAGGCAGATTAGGGGTTAATAATTTTATTTTAGTGTTTGCGATGCGGGAGGGCCTCGGTTTAGGGGTTAATAGGTAGTTTATGGGTGTTAGTGTACTTTTTAACACTTTAGTTATGAGTTTTATGCTACAGCTCTGTAACGTAAAACTCTTAACTACTGACTTTAGAATGCATTACGAATCTTGCGGGATAGGCTGTACCGCTCACTTTTTGGCCTCCTAGAAAAAGCTTGTAATACCGGCGCTATGGAAGTCCCATTGAAAAAAGACTTTACGCAAATTGCGTAAGTTAATTTGCGGTACGGCCAGAAAAGTATGCGGTGCCCCTTAACATGCAAGGCTTGTAATACCAGCGGTAGTGAAAAAGCAGCGTTATGAGCCTTAACGCTGCTTTTTTACTCATACCGCAAACTCGTAATCTAGCCGAATCTTTGTTAATTTTGGCACCCTCCATGTGAAACACAGCCGCTTTCTGAAGCAGATTGGAAGATCAGTGAGAAGGAGATAGAGCACTGCACTGATTTGATCTTCTTCTAATCTGCTTAAGAAAGTGGCTATAACTCACATGGAGCGTGGTTTCTTCTACTACTGATCTATGCTATGAGCTATAATCACTGATTTCACTCAGTGTTTGCAATTACTTCTCCACCTCAGAAGTTCCTGATCACTGACCGCAACCTGCAGAATTTAATTGCTGGCACTCAAGACTTCACTCTGTGTTTGCAATCACTGCTCCACCTCAGGAGTTCCCGCTCTATGGCCTAGATTTAGAGTTGGGCGGTAGCCGTCAAAACCAGCGTTAGAGGCTCCTAACGCTGGTTTTTACCTCCCTCTGGTATTTGGAGCCAGTCATTAAAGGGTCTAACGCTCACTTTCCAGCCGCGACTTTTCCATACCGCAGATCCCCTTACGTCAATTGCGTATCCTATCTTTTCAATGGGATCTTTCTAACGCTGGTATTTAGAGTCGTGGCTGAAGTGAGCGTTAGAAATCTAACGACAAAACTCCAGCCGCAGAAAAAAAACAGTAGTTAAGAGCTTTCTGGGCTAACGCCGGTTTATAAAGCTCTTAACTACTGTGCTCTAAAGTACACTAACACCCATAAACTACCTATGTACCCCTAAACCGAGGTCCCCCCACATCGCCGCCACTCTATTAAAAATTTTTAACCCCTAATCTGCCGACCGCACACCGCTGCCACCTACATTATCCCTATGAACCCCTAATCTGCTGCCCCTAACACTGCTGACCCCTATATTATATTTATTAACCCCTAATCTGCCGCCCCCGCTATCGCTGACCCCTGCATATTATTATTAACCCCTAATCTGTCGCTCCGTACACCACCGCCACCTGCATTATAGCTATGTACCCCTAATCTGCTGCCCCTAACACCGCCGACCCCTATATTATATTTATTAACCCCTAATCTGCCCCCCTCAATGTCGCCTCCACCTGCCTACACTTATTAACCCCTAATCTGCCGAGCAGACCGCACCGCTACTATAATAAAGTTATTAACCCCTAATCCGCCTCACTCCCGCCTCAATAACCCTATAATAAATAGTATTAACCCCTAATCTGCCCTCCCTAACATCGCCGACACCTAACTTCAATTATTAACCCCTAATCTGCCGACCGAATCTCGCCGCTACTGTAATAAATGGATTAACCCCCAAAGCTAAGTCTAACCGTAACACTAGCACCCCCCTAAGTTAAATATAATTTAAATCTAACGAAATAAATTAACTCTTATTAAATAAATTATTCCTATTTAAAGCTAAATACTTACCTGTAAAATAAACCCTAATATAGCTACAATATAAATTATAATTATATTATAGCTATTTTAGGATTTATATTTATTTTACAGGTAACTTTGTATTTATTTTAACAGTAACTTTGTATTTTTAACAGTAACTATTTATTTTAACAGTAACTTTGTATTTATTTTAATAGTTAAAATAATTACAAAATTACCTGTAAAATAAATCCTAACCTAAGTTACAATTAAACCTAACACTACACTATCAATAAATTAATTAAATAAAATACCTACAATTACCTACAATTAAACCTAACACTACACTATCAATAAATTAATTAAATACAATATCTACAAATAAATACAATGAAATAAACTAACTAAAGTACAAAAAATAAAAAAGAACTAAGTTACAAAAAATAAAAAAATATTTACAAACATTAGAAAAATATTACAACAATTTTAAACTAATTACACCTACTCTAAGCCCCCTAATAAAATAACAAAGCCCCCCAAAATAAAAAAAAATGCCCTACCCTATTCTAAATTAAAAAAGTTCAAAGCTCTTTTACCTTACCAGCCCTGAACAGGGCCCTTTGCGGGGCATGCCCCAAAGAATTCAGCTCTTTTGCCTGTAAAAGAAAAATACAACCCCCCCCAACATTAAAACCCACCACCCACATACCCCTAATCTAACCCAAACCCCCCTTAAATAAACCTAACACTAAGCCCATGAAGATCTTCCTACCTTATCTTCACCATACCAGGTTCACCGATCCATCCTCGGAAGTCTTGATCCAAGCCTCAGAAGTGTTGATCCAAGCCCAAGCGGGGGGCTGAAGAGTGACGTCCATCCTCGGGCTGAAGTCTGGATCCAAGCGGCGGCTGAAGAAATCCATCATCGGGCTGAAGTCGGAAGTCCATCATCGGGATGAAGTCTTCTATCAAGCAGCATCTTCAATCTTCTTTCTTCCGGAGCGGAGCGGAGCCATCTTGTTCCCAGCCGACGCGGATCCATCCTCTTCTAACGACGCCTACTAGCCGAATGACGGTTCCTTTAAATGACGTCATCCAAGATGGCGTCCGTCAAATTCCGATTGGCTGATAGGATTCTATCAGCCAATCGGAATTAAGGTAGGAAAATTCTGATTGGCTGATGGAATCAGCCAATCAGATTCAAGTTCAATCCGATTGGCTGATCTGATCAGCCAATCAGATTGAGCTCGCATTCTATTGGCTGTTCCGATCAGCCAATAGAATGCGAGCTCAATCTGATTGGCTGATTCCATCAGCCAATCAGAATTTTCCTACCTTAATTCCGATTGGCTGATAGAATCCTATCAGCCAATCGGAATTCGACGGACGCCATCTTGGATGACGTCATTTAAAGGAACCGTCATTCGGCTAGTAGGCGTCGTTAGAAGAGGATGGATCCGCGTCGGCTGGGAACAAGATGGCTCCGCTCCGGAAGAAAGAAGATTGAAGATGCTGCTTGATAGAAGACTTCATCCCGATGATGGACTTCCGACTTCAGCCCGATGATGGATTTCTTCAGCCGCCGCTTGGATCCAGACTTCAGCCCGAGGATGGACGTCACTCTTCAGCCCCCCGCTTGGGCTTGGATCAACACTTCCGAGGCTTGGATCAAGACTTCCGAGGACGGATCGGTTAACCTGGTATGGTGAAGATAAGGTAGGAAGATCTTCAGGGGCTTAGTGTTAGGTTTATTTAAGGGGGGTTTGGGTTAGATTAGGGGTATATGGGTGGTAGGTTGTAATGTTGGGGGGGGTTGTATTTTTCTTTTACAGTCAAAAGAGCTGAATTCTTTGGGGCATGCCCTGCAAAGGGCCCTGTTCAGGGCTGGTAAGGTAAAAGAGCTTTGAACTTTTTTAATTTAGAATAGGGTAGGGCATTTTTTTATTTTGGGGGGCTTTGTTATTTTATTAGGGGGCTTAGAGTAGGTGTAATTAGTTTAAAATTGTTGTAATATTTTTCTGATGTTTGTAAATATTTTTTTATTTTTTGTAACTTAGTTCTTTTTTATTTTTTGTACTTTAGTTAGTTTATTTCATTGTATTTATTTGTAGATATTGTATTTAATTAATTTATTGATAGTGTAGTGTTAGGTTTAATTGTAGGTAATTGTAGGTATTTTATTTAATTAATTTATTGATAGTGTAGTGTTAGGTTTAATTGTAACTTAGGTTAGGATTTATTTTACAGGTAATTTTGTAATTATTTTAACTATTTTAGCTATTAAATAGTTCTTAACTATTTAATAGCTATTGTACCTGGTTAAAATAAATACAAAGTTACCTGTAAAATAAATATAAATCCTAAAATAGCTATAATATAATTATAATTTATATTGTAGCTATATTAGGGTTTATTTTACAGGTAAGTATTTAGCTTTAAATAGGAATAATTTATTTAATAAGAGTTAATTTATTTAGTTAGATTTAAATTATATTTAATTTAGGGGGGTGTTAGTGTTAGGGTTAGACTTAGCTTTAGGGGTTAATCCATTTATTACAGTAGCGGCGAGTTTCGGTCGGTAGATTAGGGGTTAATACTTGAAGTTAGGTGTCGGCGATGTTAGGGAGGGCAGATTAGGGGTTAATACTATTTATTATAGGGTTATTGAGGCGGGAGTGAGGCGGATTAGGGGTTAATAACTTTATTATAGTAGCGGTGCGGTCCGCTCGGCAGATTAGGGGTTAATAAGTGTAGGCAGGTGGAGGCGACGTTGAGGGTGCAGATTAGGGGTTAATAATTATAATATAGGGGTCGGCGGTGTTAGGGGCAGCAGATTAGGGGTACATAGCTATAATGTAGGTGGCGGTGGTGTACGGAGCGGCAGATTAGGGGTTAATAATAATATGCAGGGGTCAGCGATAGTGGGGGCGGCAGAATAGGGGTTAATAAGTGTAAGGTTAGGGGTGTTTAGACTCGGGGTACATGTTAGAGTGTTAGGTGCAGACGTAGTAAGTGTTTCCCCATAGAAAACAATGGGGCTGCTTTAAGAGCTGAACACTGCTTTTTTGCAGGTGTTAGGTTTATTTTCAGCTCAAACAGCCCCATTGTTTTCTATGGGGATATCATGCACGAGCACGTTTTTGAAGCTGGCCGCGTCCGTAAGCACCGCTGGTATCTAGAGTTGCAGTGGCGTTAAATTATGCTCTACGCTCCCTTTTTGGAGCCTAACGCACTGAAAACCCAGCCATTCTGTGAACTCTAAATACCAGCGGTATTTAAAAGGTGCGGGAGAAAAAAAGCACGCGTAGCTAACGCACCCCTTTGGCCGCCAAACTCTAAATCTAGCCGTATGTGATTGCAAACACGCAGTGAAGTCTTGAGTGCCAGCAATTATCTTCTGCAGTTTGCGGTCAGTGATCAGGAACTTCTGAGGTGGAGCAGCAAAGTTGCAAGTTATAATAAATAATTTAGATTGCGCTATAGCGAACGCATTTACTTTCAACTACTAACCTACTGCCAAACAAATCTAGCAGCCTTAATGTAGATTGCATAATTTTTAGTTTTTTGTAGATGTCTGTAATTTATAACCAATGCTTAAGAGTATATTATCTATCATTCACTCAATAAAATATGCTGAAACTCACAGGGGCTGCCCTTAGAAAATTATGTAAAAAATGTGCTGTCCCTGCGAGATGGCGGATGTCTCTTATAGAAAGTAATGGATCTTGCCAAAAAGAAGAACTTCACTGCAGTGAGCAAAGTTAGCAGGGAGCGAACATTAAAAATTAAATCCTGTAGCCAATAGAAATCAGATCACTCTGCTTTCAGTTTATAGTATCTTAAAATCACCTCTGTTTTCATATACATGTGTTTTTCTTTTAGATTAATATGAGTTTGGCATATTTTGGCTCAATATCACCACCTTTCAGTTTGCAAAATAAAACCGCGAGTTCTGCAGGAGTGAAACATTTAGAGAATACACCAGACCTGACAGAGAAATTTTAGCTACGCCCATGGAATTCCCCTGTTCAGGCCACTAGCAGAGGCAGTGGAACTCATTTTACATTAAGTAGGGTTGCCATATTTCTGCTTTAAGGGAGGGCACTTATGAAAAATACATATTTCAGGGGCTGTTTAAAGAAGTGTCTGACATATGTATTTTTCATGTGCCTTTCATTAAAGCAGCAATATAGCAATATGGCAACCCTACCGATAAGGAAAACAATATGCTTTTTTTTATTTTTATTTTTTTATTAATTTTTCTTTTATTGAGGACTTAAAGTAACATATACAAAAGATAGAAATGAAACACGTACATATCATGTATTCATACTGTATATCTGCAAAACAAAAATGCACATACAATGTGTTAGTCCCCATTCCCCCCCCCCTTCTAGATAAGCTAGGCCACTCTTAGGCCACTCAGTTATAAGTACTATGTTTAAGAAGGGGTTGTTTAACTAGTATAGGAAGCACATCTGAACCACTTGTATTTACTGTATATAGATAAACCTGTAGCTTTAAGGTTAATTCTCAATGTAACTAGACCACACGGTGTAAAAACATTGCCTACTAAAAGATTAGTGCAGACACAACCTCTAAATTTTTGCTATAGAATTCTAATTGCTCTCTCCTTACATGATACCGGATAGGTGTAAAGTGTCAAATATTGGCATTTATAAGTCAGAGATGTTAATGAAATAAGGTTTCCTATAAGTTACTGTCATCTCAAGGAAAGTTAAATGTAGGATGTGCTCCATGGTATATATAATATTTGGTGGCATATGAAAGAAAAAATAATGTAACTGACTCATCAGTGTCCTCCGCCCCGGCCACTGGCCAGAGGACGCCAACCGATCCCCATCATTGTATACACATACAGTGGATATAAAAAGTCTACACACCCCTAAACTAATACTTTATTGAAGCGCCCTTTGATTTTATTGCAGCACTCAATCTTTTTGGGTATGAGTTTTTCAGAATGGCACATCTTGACATGGCAAGATTTGCCCACTCTTCTTTGCAAAAACACTCCAAATCTGTCAGATTGTGAGGGCTTCTTTTGTGCACAACCGACTTAAGATCACCCCACAGGTTTTCGATTGAATTCAAGTCTGGGCTCTGACTGGGCTATTCCAAAACTTTAATCTTCTTCTTGTGAAGCCATTCCTTTGTTGATTTGGATGTATGCTTTGGGTCGTTGTCATGATGAAAGATGAAGTTCCTCTTCATGTTCAGCTTTCTAGCAGAAGCCTGAAGGTTTTGTGCCAATATTGTCTGGTATTTGGAACTGTTCATAATTCCCTCTACCTTGACTAAGGCCCCAGTTCCAGCTGAAGAAAAATAGACCCAAAGCATGATGCTGCCACCAAAATGCTTCAGTGTGGGAATGGTGTTCTTTTGGTTATATGCAGTGTTGTTTTTGCGGCGAACATATCTTTTGGAATTATGGCCAAAAAGTTTAATCTTGGTTTCATCAAACCAGAACAGCTTTTGCGACATGCTTTTGGGAGACTTCAGATGTGTTTTTGCAAAATTTAGCTGGGCTTGGATGTTGGTTTTTTTCATAAGAAAAGGCTTCCGTCTTGCCACTCTACCCCATAGCCCAGACATATGAAGAATACGGGCGATTGTTGTTACATGCACTACACAGCCAGTACTTGTCAGATATTCATGCAGCTCCTTTAATGATGCTGTAGGCCTCTTGGCAGCCTCCCAGACCAGTTTTCTTCTCGTCTTTTCATCAATTTTGGAGGGATGTCCAGTTCTTGGTAATGTCACTGTTGCGTCATATTTTCTCCACTTGATGATGACTGTCTTCACTGTGTTCCATGGTATATCTAATGCCTTGGAAATTCTTTTGTACCGTTCTCCTGACTGATATCTTTAAACAATGAGATCCCTCTGATGCTTTGGAAGCTCTCTGCGAACCATAGCTTTTGCTGTAGGTTGCAACTAAGAAAATGTCAGGAAAGACCTACTAGAACAGCTGAACTTTATTTGGGGTTAATCAGATGCATTTTAAATGATGACAGGTGTGTACTGACTCCTATTTAACATGATTTTGAATGTGATTGCTCAATTCTTAACACAGCTACATCCCCAGTTATGCAACCATATTATTTTAGTTTTTTATTTTTACTTCCCTCCACCTAGAAGTTTCAGTTTGTTTTTCAATCAAGTTGTACAGTTAATGGGTCACATTAAAGGTGGAAAAAGTTCTGAAATGATTAATCTTTGTCTCATATTTTTACATCACAGAAACCTGACATTTTAACAGGGGTGTGTAGACTTTTTATATCCACTGTATATGTATATTAATTTAGCCTTATAAGCTTTGCATGTCATCAAAAAACTAACTGGCATCTGTTGTAAAGCTGTCCATTATATCTATTATAAAAATATTAATTCCAATCAAACAATACACACTAAACTATAAACTAGATAGTCAGCTATAGAGACATTTATGCATCAACATTTAAAAGAGTAGCTGCTATATTTTAACTGTAACAGGTATATATGCTGTTAAATATTAAGTAAGATCAATCTGTTGCTGTACCTTCGCCTTTTCTGAGTGGAGATCCCAGGCAGAGTACTGCATGAAGGATATATTATAACAAAGTCCTTGGGCAGCGCTAGAAGCGCGCCATGTATAGGGGTAACGCCATTTTCAATCTGACTCAGTCCCAGCAATAGAAACATAAGCTTGACACTAGAGGACTCGCCGAAAGTTATTGTGGATTGTATGGTAGTCCTTCTGAAGAAGGATCCAAAGGATGTCGAGGCATCACTTGTGAAAAGCTCCACTATCAGCGGATCGGTAGGTAGATAAGGTGTAACATGAAATGTTAGGTAGCCGACCAGATCACTTGTGTTATGCAGAGTAAACATTCCATGTGGGACTGCTTGCTCCCGTCTTAAAGCTAAACTATTATGGGGTGAGGAGTGTGGCATGTTCTTTGCTTTTCTAGCAATCCACAAGTTGTATGGGTGATGTTGCATCTTTTGTGTACAAATAAATAATTTTCCAGCCTCCAGTAAAAAAATTATTTTTCTCTTTACAGGGTCCATCATACAAACAACAATGTTTCAAACCACAACCTGGTTCTTAATCATGTCTTTACTGGAGGCTGGAAAATTATTTATTTGGACATTGCATTGGGATTTGGCTGATCCTTTCCTGTGCTCCCAGTACATTACCAGAGGTGCTGTCTTTCATTACAATATTTAAGGCATCTTTTGTGTATGCATCTCACTTGCATTGTTATGACTGTAGATGCTTTTCCCTTGTAATACTAGGAAGGTGCCGTTAGGCTCATTTCCCCATCTGTGATCACCGACCTCCATAGCCGCAATGCCAGTCATGGTGGTTTGAATGGTATGTGCTAATTCGCTACTCATTCGTTCTACTTGCGGTTTGTAAGTGGGATGTGCTTCTTTGTAAGGAAGGTCTGAGCATCTTAAACATCCACGCTCCAAGGCATGGCTAGATGGATCTTTTGCAAGCATGTTAAGAAAAAAAAATTCTATTTTTTTCAACTGTTCGTCATGGCGCGAAAAGGAATCCTCCATCTTTGAGCCTGGGTATGTATTTAGAGGCTGCCTGCCGAACTCGTGAGGTTTCAGTTTGTAATGTAGGATTGTACAGATCGTTACTCTGTGGCCAGAATCTGGTCAAGTAACCCGGCCTGATCTCCAAAGACATTAATACAGCAAGTGAATCTGTTATCCAGGCCTCACTATTTGAAGCCAGTAAAAGTGCTTTGTATCCTTGGTATTTGCTGTGGAATGTGCTCAATAATCAGTGGATTATGAAAAACTCCTTCGGAGCTCCTGGATGTGCGTCCACTCAGGAACGCTGATGAACACGCCCCCAAAACAATATGCTTTTAATTTCATATTATAAATAAAAATGCCACTGCATTTTTTGCATGCGTAGTGTAGTTGTATTACAATTCGTACTGTGGAGCACCCCTTTGGGAGACACACTGATCTCAAGTTATAAAATTGTTTTTAGAGAATTAGAATGGGACTTCATAGTACTGGTGAGACTTATTAGAAAATCTCACAAGCTCATAGAGCTTTAGCAAACTGGGCCCTTAAAGGGACTGTAAAGTAAAAATAAAACTTTCATGATTCAGATGGAGCATAAAATTTTAAACAACTTTTCAATTTACTTCTGTTAACAAATTTGCTTCATTCTCTTAGTATCTTGTATTGAAGGGTAAAACTAGGAAGGCTCATAAGAGCTCAGGGGTGTGCACGTGTACTCTATGGCAGCAGTGTTTTGCAACATTGTATAAAAAAGCTACAAATAATGTTACAAAACACTGCTGCCATAGAGTACTACAGACACGTGCACACTTAAACTCTTATGAGCCTACCCAGTTTTTTGGGGTTTTTTTCCTTTTTTTTTATTGAGGCTGACTTTAATTACATAGCATAATATCTATCTATCTATTGGGTACTTATAGAGCGCAAACTAATCACCCGTGAGGGTCTCAAGGCGCTAATACTGAACAATATGCAGTTACATAACGATATTATACAGTTTACATCTTCCACATTTATCCAAGGTACAACATAAACCTATTTCCAGCAACATAGATAAAGTGGAGCAAAGAAAAATATTTGCAATAAACATCCTGGGAATATCATGCTATTTATAATCCAAACGTTCTGAAACACACAGGAGGCCACTTGTGGACCTCATATAAAAATGTAAATCACAAACGAATGGAAGGTAACTTAGACACATTAGTGACCACTCATGGGTCACAGCCAGTGAGCCTCAGTTTTTTTTTTATATGGTTGGGGTAAAATCTATAGGGCCACACTTGGACCCTCTTTATGTAAAATATAAAGGGATGTACATAAGAGGTTTATGGTCTATGGTAAGATTGGGTGTAGTGGCATATATAAATTAGGTTGTTCGCTATAGGCAATCGCATTCATGGTGGTAGAGGTGACAGTCCTACAATATTGGGCGTGTGTTCATCATCTTTATTAGCAGTGTTTATGTCTCACTTTATATTATCTAACCCTATTAGGTAAATAGGTATAGTTGTGTACAGTAGATGTAAGAGGTTGACTTTCTGTCTCTTATAAATATGTGTGTTCCCTAGCCTTGAGCCTACTTAGTTTTACTCTTCAATGAAAGATACCAAGAGAACGAAGCAAATTTGCTAACAGAAGTAAAATGGAAAGTTGTTTAAAATTGCATGCTCTGATTCATGAATGTTTCATGTTGACTAAGAGTTGACTTAGAATTGCTGACATGACTTATTTATTGCTAATTTTGGAGGTGAGGGTCAGATAAGGTAAAATTTCTAGGTCTGCACTCTATTTTTTGTTCTATTTTAATTTAATCAAACTGAAGACTAACAAGAAATCTATAATTAATGATCATAAACATGGTCCCTTTGGCACATATCTAGCAGAACGTACAGAGATCGTTTTCTGTTTGTACCCGCTGTCCAGCTCTGCACTTACATTTCAGCTGTGCTACATTTGTCTTTAAAAAGATATTAAACACAAAAAGATGTTAGATATAATGATGAACGTAAAGCAAAGAATTAGACTGATAATAATATTCAAATTAGGTTTTTGAAATTATGTTGATTGCATAAAACATAAAACATCTTATTTCCTTTCATGAGGTCAGTTAAGGGCAGTTATAAATGAACTAGATATACATCACATTGTTTAATTCCCTTTAAACATAAGGTCACTGTTTGTGATATGAGTAGAACTTTATGACATTGCCATGATATTAAAACCAAACATGGTGTCACCAGATTTTCATTTTGTCTTTCCAGCATGCTTATTAAATTCATGACTTTTTTGATCACTTAGGTCCTTTTCTCATAAAAAAACATTTTGTTTACTAAATTCTTCTGAGTTTCTATAAAGTAATGGGCACCACCATGTACAGTATATATTGTACTTCTCCCCTTATCTATCTTTCCTTTTTTTAAGTAATTTATTAGGAACATTCACATGTCTAAACAGAAAAAAGAGGCCTGCATTACAATGAATAAACATGGTTTACCGAAACATTGGTCACTCAAAATAATACGTTACAAATAACCAATAATTAATTGTAATACAAGTATATTGACATGTAAATGTGTTTTATCTTTTTACACTTAAACTAGAGATAAAAAAATAAAATAAAATAATAAAAAATAAAATAAAAAAATATATAGAGTAGAAATGCCCCTACGAACTAAGAAACAGGAAATAATCTGTTTTTGAATTATAATCAGTTAAGTTTTTATTATAGGAGACCAATCTACTAGAAATGTTTTTTAAAAAACATTCTGATGTAGTTGTAATATAAAATGATTCAAATATAATTTGGTTTTGTATCTCCTTAAAGGGACGTAATACTCATATGCTAAATCACTTGAAACTGATGCAGCATAACTGTAAAAAGCTGACAGGAAAATATCACCTGAGCATCTCTATGTAAAAAAGGAAGATATGTTACCTCACAATCTCCTCAGTTCAGCAGAGTAAGTTCTGTGTAAAAAGTTATACTCATCTGCTGCCCAGCTGCAGGTAAAAAAATAATAATGAAGAAATGAACAGCAGCCAATCAGCATCAACAGTGCTGAGGTCATGAACTCTTTTACTGTGATCTCATGAGATTTCACTTAACTCTCATGAGATTTCATAGTAAACTTATATTGTATGTATGTATTGGGTACTTGTAAAGTGCGGCTAATCACCCGTAAGGGTCTCAAGGAGCTGCTCATTTTATCTAAACTAAACTTCCTTACACTGAATAGGAAAATAAGATGAGAGTGCACGAAAGCTTGCTCCTTCCACTGTCCCGGGACAGATATACTGATTTGCTGCTCAGAAGTCCTTTTTCAATGGGATGTGGCTACTGAGAAACTTTTGAGGTAAAATATCTTTCTTTTTTACATAGAGATGTTCAGGTGATATTTTCTAGTCAGTTTTTTACAGCTATACTGTATCATTTTTATGTGTTTCAACATTTGGATATTATGGCCCTTTAAGAAAGAAGGAAAATCCAGGTGCAGCATGTGCTTTCCAATTTCTGAGAATCAAATGTCTGGCTGCCAATATAATCATATTAAAAACCCTTCTAAAAGAAGAAGAAATTCATTCATAAAATAAAATAAAAAATATATTCTCTGGACAGAGAGAGACGGTGACATTATACATTTTATTATACCAAAAAATAATTTTCTGCCAGAATTGAAATCTTTTTGGGCAATAACAAAACATATGTAACACATCGGCACTAAGCGACTTGCAACGCGGCAGGGGAACTGTTGAGAGGGAAAAAATCTTGCCATCCTAGAAGGTGATAGATAATTATTTTTTAAAAATGTAATGTGCGATTCTTTCCATGATATTAAAATCTCACACTCAGCTAGAACTGCAAAACTGTATCTAACAAAATTTGAGTCTATAAAAGGAAAAAAAAAAACGTCAAAAAATTGGATTATTTATCAAGACATAGTTGACTTTGTTTATTGAGCATAATATTATAAATAAGTGAGATGGGAAAATTACCTGCTGTGAATTTTTTGATGCAAGATTTAATATCGGGACAGCGATCTGATAAACTCCTATGTATATCTATATTATTGATATAGTGTCTTACTTGGAAATATGCAAACCATTCAATGCTTGGTAAATTAAAATGCTGTATAATATTAGATTGTGATATACTAAATCTGTCTTCAGAGATTAATTGGTTAATGAATTTAAGCTCTTTTTCTGCCCATAAGGAGAACACCTTCTGGGAAATTCCAGGGGGAAAGAGTGGATTGCCAGCTATAGGAAGGTACTTAGAGTATCTAAAGTCAGTTTCAAGCAAGGAACAAAATTTCTGCCAAGCATTAATTATTTTTTAACCCCTTAATGACCACAATGTACCCTGTATGTCACTGGTCGTTAAGGGTTTTTTCAGGACATGATAGCATAAGTCTAGCAAGAACACGCTATTAATGCACTCCCTCCAGCAGGCTTTGTGGAATAGAGCAGTCTCAACGGTGGTGGAAAGACCATGCTATAAAACAATCAAGTCCCAAAAAAAGCCCAACGACATACAGGGTACGTCGCTGGTCCTTAAGGGGTTAAAGGATATTTGACGCAATATATTTGAGGGTAATTTATTGCAAGGGCAATGTACAATGGCTTTTAGAGAAAATGGTGCAATAAAATGACTTTCTAACTCAAAGGAGGTAAATATCTCGGTTTCAACAAGCCAATCAATAGCGAATTTAACTAACGTGGCTATACTATATAGCTTAACATCTGGAATATATATTAGTCATCCAAGAATATAGTTTACGGCAGTCAATATTAGTTATCCAGAGTGGCAAATTCTGCAATAAAAATAATAAACAAGGGAAAATAATTGTTTTTATAGGATTAACTCGAGCAGAGATTGATATAGGAAAAACTGTCCAAGCTTCTAAATCAGACTTAATTTTCTGTAAAAAGGGACATAATTTAATTTGTACCAATTTTTGGGATCCTTGTGTAAATAAATACCCAAGTATTGGAACGAGTCAACTGTTTTAAAGGGGTGGTCTTGGTAACTAAGAGTGGTCTTATTAACCCAAAGAAGTTCACTTTTCTCATAGTTTATCTTATATCCTGTGAATGAACTAAATAACATAAAGAGTTGAAAGACTAGCGGAATAGTGTGAGATGTATTATGTAAAAAAGAAGTAAATCATCAGCGTATAGGAGAATTTTTAAGGAATATTTACCACATGAGATTCCTTCTAAAGAGTCCCTTAAATAAATAGCTAGCGGTTACAAAGCAATGTTAAAAAGGAGTGGTGATAGCGGCAGGGGCGTATTATGGCCTAGGCCAACAAGGCTGGTGCCTAGGGCAGCAGATTTGGGAGGGGCAGCACATCTGTCCTATCCTCTCTCTAAAAGCCAGCACACAGTACAGTGAGTGATAAAGTGCAGGCTTTTACAGAGAAGACAAGGCACATGCGCTAATTAAGGTCGCTCTTTACATGCAGTGGTCCTTTAAACTGTTGCTTCATTTAGAGCCGCCGGCATTTTTGCAGTGGAAGCGTTCTTGGTGAGAAACTTGATCGGGGAATATGCTTCCAAGGTGAGGCTGGAGGAGAAGACATTGTGCCGATATGCTGTCTCCCCTTATCAGCTGTGGTGGGTCTGCAAACACAGTGCTTATTGCAGGTCTTCGCAGCAAACAGACTGGATTAGTCTGTGCACTGCTTAGATCAGCTTGTGATGTCTAATCATAAACTCTCAGTGCTAATGTATGTTATCTACTAATAGCTAGCTTTCTCTGCATTCATGAACCCATGCAGTAAATAGTAAAACGTTTCATTACTTGAATGATGGTAATTACTGTATGTTGTTGCATGTAAAGGGCAGTGATTGTTTCAAAGTGTGTTCTTCTTTCCCTCCATTCCTCTCTCCCTTCTTTCCCTTTCTTCCTCCCTTGCTCCCTCAACTCCCTCCCTCCCTTCTTTCCCTCCCTCCCTCCCTCATTTCTCTCAACTCCCTCCCTTGCTCCCTTCTTTCACTCCTTTCTTTCCCTCACCACTTTTCTCTTTTCTCTCTCTCTCTCCCTCCTTTCAAGCTTTCCTTTCCCTTCCTTTTTTCCCCTCCCCTTCTTTTCTCTCCCTTCTCTCAGGGAGAAAATGGTATGAGATGCATGCAATTCAACCCACCTGTATGCTGTGTTTTGCTAGCCCATTTTCTTTTGAATTGTTATAAAAAAACAAACAAAACAAAAACATTTTACACACTGACCCAAAAAAATATTAAGTGGAAAAAGGCCTAAAAACATTGAGGGGGGGCAGCAGAATTTTGAGTGCCTAAATACGCCACTGGATAGCTTGTTAGCTTTGTTCCAGGCATAATCTAGAAAAGTGACCACTTTACAGAGATTTTTAGTTAGATTTCTCCCTTTCATAAATCTAGTTTGATCTGAATGTATAATTTTATCAAGACAAGGATTTAATATAAACATAATAATAGAGGTTACAATTTTTTAGTTCACATTGAGGACCGAAATGGGCCTATATGAAGTAACGTCTTCAGGATTTTTACCTTTTTTGAGAATCAGGGAAATATTCACAGCTGTAAAGTAAGTAGACATTGGAAAATTAGACTGATAATAGCTATTATATAGCTTTATCAATGTATCTTTAATTTCATCCGACAAGATTCTATAGTATTCGGCCGGAAGGAAATCAGGGCCAGATGCTTTATTTAATTTAGTCTTTTTTATAGCAAAATCAATCTCATCGGCCGAGATAGGAAGGTTTAACTTAAATAATTCTTCCTTGGTAACTTTCGGAATCTTTACTTTGGACCAGAACAGTTCTTGATTGCTGGGATTGGAATCAGTCTCTGGGTATAATTGTTGGTAAAAAGAAAAAAAATGCGTTACCAATGTCCATAGAGTCAGTAAATCTATTGTTTCCAAATTTGATAGCCGATATGTAATTTTTACTCTTTCTATTTTTAGTGAGTTTGGCCAAATATTTTGTAGAGGCACCATAAAAACCTCTATAATGATTGCTAATTTTTAATTCTTCTGTCTGAGATTTTTGTTTCAAAAATACATCTTTATCATTTCTGGCTTCAACATAACTATTCCAAGTAATTGTAGAAGAGATGAGCTGAAATCTCCTAAAGGCATTTTTCACCCAATTGGCTAACTGAATTTCTAAAGCTATTGATTTCTTATTCCAAGAACAAAGATATGATTTAATCTCACTGCGTAATACTGCCTTGGAAGTTTCCCAAAAGGTTTATATCTTATCATAGGAGGAAATATTAAAAGTACAGAAATCCTTCCATTTTTGTTTCAGACAATTTGAAAATCTAGGATTATTAAGAAAAAAATGTGGAAAAGAGAAGAATTGATTTTTATCTTTGGTATTAATAGAAGAGGAAATTATAAAGATAAGATTGCTTGATCCGATATTATTATTTCACTTATTTCTGCTTTCATTCTAAGGATAGAAATTTTTTCTGAAACAAAAATAAAATTAATCATGGAGAATGTCTTAAAAGACTTAGATTCACATGAATATGTCTGGAAATCCGAATTTTTAACCCTCCAAATATTGGTTAATTTAAGTTTATGGCAGAATCTATTATAGAATTTTGCAACCTTATTATGCTCTTTCAATTTTTTATTAGAAAATCTGTCCAATTCTGGACATAACAATATATTAAAATCACCTCCTAAAATGAGATTCTCTCCTATAAATGGAAATAATTTCAATTTAATTTTCTCCCCGAATAAGGGAGAAAATAAATTGGGGCCATAGACATTGCTGAATATAAATTTAGTATTTTGAATTAAAATTTGTAGAATAATATGAGATTTAGGATTGAAATCAACATTTAAAAATATTATAGTCTAATTTTTATGTAGTAATATGGCAACACCACATTTCCTGCCTAAACAAGGGATAGCAATAACCTATCCTACCCATTTTGATTTTAATTTTGGAATTTCTGCTTCTTTTAGATGGGTTTCTTGGAGTAATACAATATCCAGGTTATGTCTAGCTAGATGTTTTATTATCAATTTACACTTTATTCATGATGCAATACCCCCAATATTCCAGGAAAGCACATTAAAGATCTGAATCATAGGGGGCGAGGTTCTGAATAATAAAAAAAAAACAGATTTCTCAATATATATATATATATATATATATATATATATATATATATATATACATACATATCAGGGGGAGGACGGCAGAGGAGAGAGAGAGGGTGGGGAGAAAAAGAAAACGAGAGAAAAAAAGACACATTTAAAATCCAATAAGCGGCAAAGAAATTCATTTTTTTCAAAAAGCAATAAAAAATAAAGAAAAAAAAATTGTGTACAATTTTTTTCAATTCCGAAATCAAATTATTTAAACCAAGGAACAATTATTTAGAAGCAATAAATTCTCTTGCTTCAGCAATATTGTTTACTACTATTCTGGTGTTGTTGTCTTCTACAATGATTTTGGCTGGGTAGGTCAGACGAGCATTGATCCCTTTATTAATTAACAAAGTACAAAGAGGAGATATTTGCTTCCTTTTGGACGAAGTTTCAATCGAAAAGTCCTGAAATAGTAGCAGTTTGTTATTGTCAACTATAAAGGGATCACATTTTCTATAAAGTTTCAACATTTCCAATTTATCTTGAAAATTAAGTAATTTACAAATACAAATTCTATTTCTGGGAGAACTGTTTAAATAAAACATTTTGGGACCTATCCTATGAACCCTTTCTATGGCTAGAGGTATTTGATGAGAAGGGAAACCTAACGCTTGAGGTAGGGATGTTGAAACAAACTTCATTAGATCATCAGTTTCAGTATTTTCTGGTAGACCAACAATCCTAATATTATTTCGCCTGGAGCGATCCTCCAGGTCATCTAAACGTGACTGCATAACATTTATTTTGGACTCTTGTTTTTGTATAGTAGTTTCATGAATATTACAGACAGGTTTTAATTCATCATGTCATTCCTTCTGGAAAGCGCCTGATTGGGAATGAAATGAAATCATATTTGGAAAGAAAAACAGCTGATAAAAAACTGACAGTCATGGAATATTATAGAGGCAGTATGGGATCACCTGGACAGAGAAATAAATAAAAGACAACCTTAATCTAAAGAGTTAGTGCTGAAAGAAGCCTGGTATAATATACCAGAAGACTACTTCAGAAAACTTCAGGACAGTCTCCCCAAAAGAGTTCAAGATGTGCTTAGTGCCAAGGGAGGTCAGACTAAATACTGACTTTTGCCTGAAGAAGCCATTTTGTTCTGAACATTGCGGGTTTTTTTTATATTTTGTGTACATATTTCCTGTATTTTCTGTTTGTGTCTTACTAAAGAGACCGAAAAATAAATATGGATGTTCATTAAAACTTGGCTAAAACAACAAATCTAATGGTGGCCTAAGACTTTTTTTTCACAGTTTTTGTATATCTACAGTATTTAAACAAATAATATAATTGTACATCTACATGTTATTATAAGGCTAATGTTTTGTATTACTGTTTAATATCCCTTAAAGTAATTTCCCGTAATTAAGTCATGTGGTATTGGACATGAAACTACTAAGCCATACATCATAATAAATTTATTTAAAATAATAATAATAATGTGTCTTAAAAATCATAGAAGATTTTTTTCATAAAATCAGTGTGTGTAGTATTTAGAAAAAATGAGTTTTATTGTCTGGGACTGTTTTTATATCACTTCTCTCGGACAAAATCATGTTTATCAGATTTCATTAATCCCTATGTTGTGCAGTATTAACTTGCCCTTTACTGAGCACTTGCAAAGATCCCTTCAATGACAGTATCTAATTCTCTGTCACATCCTGAGCTGTGTCCTGTAGCACTCCAGTGTAGAGATATCTATTTCCAGCCCTCAAGTTACAAGCAGGCCAGAGTATAGAAGTCTCACTGTGGGCCTGATATTCAAAACCTCATCAGCACAGAGAGAAATCACACAAAATCTTTGGGATTTTTTTAAGACCTTGTAATATAATGAAGGAGTTTCTGTTTCACATAAAGATCACTACATAGCAACATAAACATTTCTCAAGATAACATTTTTTGTTTCTAAACACAACCGACGAGACTTCTTGGAATGTCTCTACTGAGCAGCGAGGTTTTGAATATCAGGACTGAATAACCAGGTTCCATTAAATTCAGCCCCAATATATGTATACTATATAGGGGCATTTAACAGTTTGGGAGTGTAACACAGCATGTTAACTATGTGTAAGAGAAAACATTGCAATATACTTTTATTATTGTTTTGCCCACTTCCACTTAACGCGTTTTGGATTTTCAATTAAAGGGACAGCCAACCTAAAAAATGTTCCTACTTATTTAGATAATGTTTGCAACGAATAGTACTGCAAACATTTGCCCAATGTGGGTCGATATATAGTGTGTAAGTAAAAATACTTACTAATTCATCTTCGGCCGGTTTGAGATGGCTGCCTGAGCCCTCCTATCCCGACATCATCCTGATCTTGTACACATTGTCAACAAACTGAAACAAGTCGATATTGCACGGCCAGAGATTTGCTCATGTGCAGTGCAGTGTTTATGCTCAAGGGGGCTTTTTCAGTTAGGAACTTTAGTATTTTAAATCAGAAGCTAATGGAGAGAGGTGTATATCTTTTAACTGGTTCTAGGAGTAAAAAGTAGAAAGAAGCTTTCTCTGAGTCATACCAACTATTATTAAGTAATCAGCCGTTGCCAGTGAGTATGACTGCATCTATCACAGTAGTGCTCCTATCTGCATCTGCGCACAGTCACTGGAGACAAAGTCCGATGTATATAATGTAAAGGGATGGCACATACAATAAAAGTAACTCTAAAACACCAGCAGGTAATACTTTATTAACCCTACAGATGCCAAGTGTTAGCAAATGCTACTTTCCTAATGGCAGAGAGCTGGCATTAGGAAATTAACTGCTTCACTGCCAAAGTATTACCAGCAACGGCTGATTATTTAATTACTTTCTACTTTTTACTTCTAGAATCAGTTAAAAGATAATACACCTCTCTCCATTAGCGTCTGATTTAGAATACTACAATTCCTAACTAACTGAAAAAGCCCCCTTGAGCATAAACGGCGCACTGCGAATTGCGCAAATCACTGGACCGTGCAATATTGACTTGTTTCAGTTTGTGGACAATGTGTACAAGATCAAGATGATGTCGTGATAGGAGCGGTCAGGCAGCCATCTCAAACCGGCCGAAGATGAACTAGTAAGTACTTTTACTTACACACTATATATATGGATCCACATTAGGATAATGTTTTGCAGTACTAATAGTTGCAAACATTATCTAAATAAGTAGGAATTTTTTTTAGGTTGAATGTCCCTTTAAGAGAAAAGCCTGATACATATCTGCTCCTAATTGGCTTCAGAAGAGTCGCAAAAATGATATTTCCCGTGTGATATATTATTATATTGGTTATTGTGTTGCTCTTGAATATTTCATTCCTGTTCTTCCATAAAATACCACAGTATTATCAATATTGATATAAGATTTTATTGTGAATAAGTTAAATTTTAATATACACTGTATATAAAAATGACACCGGTGTCAGTACAATATGGCCGATAAATTGTATATATATAAAAACATATAAAAATAAGTAATAGTACTAATAAACCTAGTAAAAATGTACAGATATAAAATCACTGTAACAGTACCACAATTTGACTTGCTGTGTATTCCGGTATTTTGTTACATATGTATTGGCTAATTACCCTTTGTAAAATTCTATGTAAAATTCTATGCACACCTTTATGCGGTTTTGTATTGAGCCAGAATTTTATCCAGAGTTTTAACCGTGGTTACGGAGCGGTTAGGCCAGGTATGTTAAGTTTCTCTAAGAAAAGTTACCTTTGTTGGTGTCATCTGTATTCTTACGGTTAAATATATGCCGCTATCCTTGGATTTTACCTGTCGGTCAGTGACCGGACTGTGTTACTCCGTTTCAACCTAGAGTACCGTCGGTTAGCAGTGGTTTTATATTGCTACACGCTGAGGCTTGGATTCCCTACGATAAAGAGATAACCGTGCAAGATCATCTGTACACTGGGAGCTGCAGCGGCAGATTGCTACACGCTGAGGCTTGGATTCGCTACAATAAAGAGCTGACCGTGCAAGATCGTCTGTACACTGGGAGCTGCAGCGGCAGTCATCACACTGTCTTCTCATCAAGGATAAAGTCCCCAAGCAAGAGAAAGGCAAGAAGTGTTTTTTCTAGCGGCGTATATTTAACCGCATAAAAACCTGAGGCATCAAGACTCACTAACCGACGGTACTCTAGGTTAAAATGGAGTAACACAGTCCGGTCACTGACCGACAGGTAAAATCCAAGGATAGCGGCATATATTTAACCGCAAGAATACAGATGACACCAACAAAGGTAACTTTTTCTTAGAGAAACTTAACATACCTGGCCTAACCGCTCCGTAAACCACGGTTAAAACTCTGGATAAAATTCTGGCTCATTACAAAACCGCATAAAGGTGTGCATAGAATTTTACATAGAATTTTACAAAGGGTAATTAGCCAATACATATGTAACAAAATACCGGAATACACAGCAAGTCAAATTGTGGTACTGTTACAGTGATTTTATATCTGTACATTTTTACTAGGTTTATTAGTACTATTACTTATTTTTATATGTTTTTATATATATACAATTTATCGGCCATATTGTACTGACACCGGTGTCATTTTTATATACAGTGTATATTAAAATTTAACTTATTCACAATAAAATGTTATATCAATATTGATAATACTGTGGTATTTTATGGAAGAAAAGGAATTAAATATTCAAGGGCAACACAATAACCAATATAATAATATATCACACGGGAAATAACATTTTTGCGCCACCCATACCTGCACATCATTTTTTAGAAAACTTTTGGGATATAAGTTTTTTCCAGGTGAGCAGTTTTCCCCACCGCCTTACAGTCTAACCCATATTTGTGAATGTTTTACTGCTTGTCTTGTCTACTACAGTAATCGTTTCCTTGAAATAAGGAAAATAAGAAATAAGGAAATAAGAAATAAGTGAATGAATACTGTTTAGCTATCGGAAAAATAAATGGAGCAAACAAGGTGTTAATGTATTCAGAAAATCTTCACACTTTTCTATCATGATTTATTGCAATGCTACACAAGGCTCTTGTTATCACTAGGTATTTTATGTTTCCTTAAGCACTGCATTGCATAAAAAAGAAAAATGTGCATTGTTTTACAGCCTCTTGAATAATTTTTATGGGATCTCCATTTTTGTAGCCCAGTACAACTGTATATATACTGTATATAGAGTTAAAATAAAAAAATCTAAGTGAAGAACAAAGGTATTTCAAGTATTTATTAAGGCACCTTCAGCTTTAACACAATTGTCTTAGTGCATCTTCTAGTTAGCTTGTGAGCGAAAGCCAGAGGAGGCTTTTGTAGCCCGCCTCATAGAAGTCTAAGGGCAAGGGGAGTTAGTGTGACCGCGCTGTCTGACCTCTAGATGTTAGCGAACCTGATTTTCATTTTCCTTTCAACTTTTAATGCCAGCAATAGAATCAGAGCACTATTGATTTAACTTGTGGGCTGTTAGCACTCAATAGCACTAATATTTTTGCGCTCCACTTGTAATCTAGACCTGAATGTTTCATTATGTGTGATACATTTTTTTTTACAATGTACCATTTATTTAGAAATTTAAAGGTGTTAAAATAAAATATATTTAATGTGCAATTACCAGTCAAATAGGAATAAAAAAATTCCACATATGTGTGTGTATTTGATTGTGAGTGAGTGTGTATATGTGAGTGTGAGTGAGTGTGTGTATGTGATTGTGAGTGAGTGTGTATATGTGAGTGTGAGTGAGTGTGTGTATGTGATTGTGAGTGAGTGTGTATATGTGAGTGAGTGTGTATATGTGAGTGTGAGTGAGTGTGTGTATGTGATTGTGAGTGAGTGTGTATATGTGAGTGTGACTGAGTGTGTGTATGTGATTGTGAGTGAGTGTGTATATGTGAGTGAGTGTGTGTATAGCATTAAATGCTTCTCTATGTTTTCACAATTTTCAGAAAGAATAAAAAGAATATTTTTAAAATTCCAAAGTTGTAATATTTCATAGAATAAGTGAAAAATAAGAAATATTATTAATTAAGATTATGAAAAAATATATAATTATTATTCCCTATATTGAAATGCAAACTTTAAGCTAATTATATTTTTTTAGAATATGTTTTATAAATTGGTCTGTTTTTGTTATGGTTTGTTTTAATGTTATCAAATTAAATCTATATGTATTCATTTTACATGAATGCAAGATATTAATAGATTTTGCTTAAGTTATTCAAGTGAATATAATTTTTGTTAAAATAAATCAGCTTTTAGTTAATATTTATATATTTTACAATAAAAATGTCATGTTTTTGTCCAGTAATGCTGAGTATGACAATATTCAAATACAAACTGCTGATTTTAAAAATCTAAACTATAATCGCGTTTGTAACGCGTCCTTCACCGTCGGCAGTTGCGCACGCATCCTCAAAGGAATGTTGGATGTGTGTGCAGCCTCCTCAGCATGAGACAGCTTCAGAAGCTTCAACTCTCAGTTGTAACATAACAGCTGAGATCTGGAGCTCCTAAAGCTTCAGGCATCTGCCGCATATGGAGCCGGAGCGCGATTGGTACTCCGCCTCCATATGAGGCCAGATGTCTGATCGTTACAGATGGTGAAACTGTGTGTGTCACCGTATGTAACAATCTTTTGCTGGTGCTGGGGGGAGGTGTGGGCGGGTGGCGGGTGGGCGGCTCAGCAGGGAAGGGGAGGGAGTGAGAGTGCCCTAAAACAAAAAAATAAAAAAGGACAGAGAGCAAAAGAGAGAGCAAAAGAGAGGGGGTAGAGGGAGAGAGAGAGAGAGAGAGAGAGAGAGAGAGAGAGAGAGAGAGAGAGAGAGAGAGAGAAAGAGAGGGGGAGAGGGAGAGCAAAATAGAGGGGAGGGAAAGAGGGGGGAGAGGGAGAGTAAAAGAGAGGGGAAAGAGAGCAAACGAGAGGGGAGAGAGAGAGCAAAAGAAAGGGGAGAGAGAGAGCAAAAGAGAGGGGAGAGAGAGAGAGAGCCAAAGAGAGGGGAGAGAGAGAGCACATGAGAAGGGGGAGAGAGCAAAAGAGAGGGAGAGCAAAAGAGAGGGGGGAGAGCAACAGAGAGGGTGGAGAGGGAGAGCAAAAGAGAGGGTTGAGAAAGCAAAAGAGATAGGGAGAGAGAGAGCAAACAATTGGGGGGAGAGAGAGCAAAATAGAGGGGAGAGAGAGCAAAAGAGAGGGGGGAGAGAGAGCAAAAGAGAGGGGGAGAGAGCAAAAGAGAGGGGGGAGAGAGCAAAAGAGAGGGGGAGAGAGAGAGCAAAAGTGAGGGGGGAGAGAGAGCAAAAGAGAGGGGGAGAGAGAGCAAAAGAGAGGGGGGAGAGAGCAAAAGAGACAGGGGAGAGAGCAAAAGAGAGGGGGCGAGAGAGCAAAAGAGAGGGGGAGAGAAAGCAAAAGAGAGGGGAGAGTTAGCAAAAGAGAGGGGGAGAGAGAGAGCAAATGAGAGGGGTGAGAGAGCAAAAGAGAGGGGGGAGAGAGAGCAAAAGAGAGGGTGGAGAGAGCAAAAGAGAGGGGGAGAGAAAGAAAAAGAGAGGGGAGAGAGAGCAAAAGTAAGGGGAGAAAGAGAGAGCAAAAGAGAGGGGAGAGAGAGAGAGCAAAAGAGAAGGGAGAGAGAGAGCAAATGAGAGGGGGAGATAGAGCAAATGAGAGGGGGGATAGGGAGAGCAAAAGAGAGGGTGGAGAGGGAGAGCAAAAGAGAGGGGGAGAGGGAGAGCAAAAGAGAGGGTGGAGAGGGAGAGCAAAAGAGAGGGTGGAGAGGGAGAGCAAAAGAGAGGGGTAGAGAGAGCAAAAGAGAGGGGGAGAGAGCAAAAGAGAGGGGGAGAGAGAGAGCAAACAAGAGGGGGAGAGAGAGCAAAACAGAGGGGGAGAGAGAGAGCAAAAAGGGGGGAGTGAGAGCAAAAGAGAGGGGGGAGAGAGCAAAAGAGAGGGGGAGAGAGAGAGCAAACAAGAGGGGGGAGAGAGAGCAAAAGAGAGGGGGGAGGGAGCAAAATAGAGGGGGAGAAAGAGAGCAAAAGAGAGGGGGGAGAGATAGCAAAAGAGAGAGGGGAGAGAGCAAAAGAGAGGGGGAGAGAAAGCAAAAGAGAGGGGGAGAGAGCAAAAGAGAGGGGGAGAGAGAGCAAAAGAGAGGGGGAGAGAGAGCAAAACAGAGCTCTCTCTCCATATGAGAGGGGGAGAGAGCAAAAGAGAGGGGGAGAGAGAGAGCAAAACAGAGCTCTCCGCCTCCATATGAAGCCAGATGTCTGAACGTTACAGACGGTGACACTGTGTGTGTCACCGTCTGTAACAATCTTCTGCTGGTGCCAGGGGAGGTGTGGGCAGGTGGTGGGTGGGCAGGTCAGCAGGGAAGGGGAGGGAGTGGGAGTGCCCTAATACAAAAAATAAAAAAGGACAGGGAGAGAGAGCAAAAGAGAGGGGAGAGAGAAAGCAAAAGAGAGGGGAGAGAGAGAGAGCAAAAGAGAGGGAAGAGGCAGAGCAGAGAGAGAAAGAAAAAGAGAGGGGAGAGAGAGAGCAAAAGAAAGGGAAGAGAGGGGGGAGAGAGAGCAAAAAAGAGGGGGGAGAGAGCAAAAGAGAGGGGAGAGAGAGAGAGCAAAAGAGAGGGGGAGAGAGAGCAAAAGAAAGGGGGAGAGAGAAAAAGAGAGGGGGAGAGAGAGCAAAAGAGAGGGGGAGAGAGAGAGCAAACAAGAGGGCAGAGAGGGCAAAAGAGAGGGGGGAGAGAGAGCAAAAGAGGGGGAGAGAGAGCAAAAGAGAGGGGGAGAGAGAGAGCAAACAAGAGGGGGGAGAGAGAGCAAATGAGAGGGGGGAAATAGAGCAAAAGAGAGGGGGGGAGAGCAAAAGAGAGGGGGGAGAGAACAAAAGAGAGGGGAGAGAGAGGGCAAAATAGAGGTGAGAGAGAGCAAAAGAGAGGGGGGAGAGAGAGCATAAGAGAGGAGTGGAGAGAGAGCAAAAGAGAGGGGAGAGAGAGCAAAAGAGAGGGGGAGAGAGAGCAAAAGAGGGGGAAAGAGAGCAAAAGAGAAGGAGAGAGAGAGCAAAAGGGGTGGTGAAAGAATCCAGGTGGAATCTGAAAATGACAGGGTGGTTCAATCACCACAATAGACTGCCCTTCCGAACAGGGGCGGAATTACAGGGGGTGCAGGGGTCCCGAGGTTGAGGGCCCAGCTTAAAAAATAAATACATTTTTTTCCCCAATAAAAAACGTTAACCTGCCACTGCCTGCACTGATATCATGTGAGTGTGAAGTGATGCTTCAGTAGTGTCTCTGTCTCTGACTACAGGGGTTAGTGTTTCTGTTTTACCCAATGGTGTTTATGGGGTTTATTTAACCCTTCAGGCTCACTGGAAACAGGAGTTAAGAAGCAGTGGTCTTAAGACCGCTGCTCCTTAACTAATACTCCGCCTCTGAGGCTGCGTATAGCAATCTGCCCGATCATGTACGATTGGGCTGATTGACAACCCCTGCTAGCGGCCGATTGGCCGCAAATCTGCAGGGGGTGGCGTTCCACAAGCAGTTCACAAGAACTGCTGGTGCAATAAAAAAATGCTGACAGCGTATCCATTTATTGATGTGCAGCGGACATGGTTCGCTATAGCAGAATGATAAATGGGGGCCTATGTGTGTGTGTGTGTATGTTTGTGGAACCAGCAAATTACAGACCTTGTTACTACAGCATGGGGGGCGGGGGGGGTAAACAGTGTCACTATACAGTACCACTATATACAGCACGGGGGGGGGGGCTGGACCATGTCACAGTCTACTGTGGTCACTTTATAAAGTACTGGGGCGGGTAGGGTTAGGCCAGCCATCTCACCGGCAGATTACAGACTGTGTAACTAACTCACTATATACAGTACTGGTGGGTTAAACAGTGTCACTATATACAGTAATAGGGGGTCAGCCCATCTCACAGACTGTGGGCACAGGGTACCTCCTTTTGCAGACATGTAATCTGATTTACATTTTTTTTTCTGTGTCAAATGCTTAAAAACAAAACAAAAAGATATGTATTAAATTCACCTTTTTTTTTTGGGGGGGGCACCCTTCTTAGATTCTTACACCTGGGCTCTGTGGTTTCTAGTTACGCTTTCCCACTAGTATTGTATAAAGGCAATTTAATAGATGTTTGTATAGTATGTAAATTATTAAATACAAATTATAATAGGGAGATGTAGATCTATGAGCTTATTACATTGGTAAAGTTTGGTTCACTTCTCATTTGTATGTTTGACCAGGCCCTCAGCCATTTTTTAAAAGGAACTGAAATAAAAAATTCTATTTTATAATTGGGCCACTGATGAACACACTCTCTTAAGACATTCTATTGATTTAAGTAGTATACTTATTTTTCTTGTTCACTTGCATTATTAAAATTGTTGCTTGTATTATTATTATTTTTGTCATGCACCAAAAGATCCCATCACAATATAGCTGTGCACAATAAATAGATACAGGGAAATGTTGACTGTGCCATAATTATTATAGAAACAATATTGTTCCTATGAAACACGCGTATAAAGGGTTTATAATATGGAATTGGATTATGATTCAAAACTTCATATGGATTAACGAAAAATGTAATCTCCACACATATATAAATTTGTATATACTGTGTATATATATATAATTTAATCAGTTAAAATAATATTTATCATATAATGTATATGATAGTGTATAACATTAAAAAACAGAGAGAAAAATAAAATTAAATTATTCCAGTGCATTGCTATGTTTGTGTCTGAGATTAAAGTTGAAAAGATATTTTTAAAGTGGACATTTCACTGTTGATCCAAAGTAGTTCAATGTTCATTTCTACTCCACAACCTTGACTAGGAGCAATGCCAGCAACCTTACACTGCCAAAAATAACACGTCTTCAAATGGATTCTTTACATTCCCATCCAAAATCTCCTATCTGCAGTACTAACACTGCTGTCTTTGTCCTGACATAAAGCATGCTCAGTAGGAAAGGTCAATAGACAATAAATGGAAAGGTCTGACAGGCATGAGAGAATTCTTTGGGTGTGACATTCTACAAACTGTGCCTGCTTTTTTATATTGTGAGATATCAATTTTACATTTGGTTAAAACAAACATAACATGAGTATTCTCAGCAGAACACCACCATATATTGTGCTTGTGACCTACCTGAGAAAGATTAATGAGTATGTGTGTATATATATATATATATATATATATATATATATATATATATATATATATATACATACACACATACTATTTACTATTATATAACATTACCTAGAAATCTGTCCCTGATGCTAACTCAGTAATAAGAAATAGAAATAATATACAATACATACTTCTCTTTATAATGATTTTGATTATATATACAGTATCTCACAAAAGTGAGTACACCCCTCACATTTTTGTAAATATTTTATTATATCTTTTCATGTGACAACACTGAAGAAATTACGCTTTGCTACAATGTAAAACAGTGAGTGTACAGCGTGTATAACAGTGTAAATTTGCTGTCCCCTCAAAATAACTCAACACACAGCCATTACTGTCTAAACCGTTGGCAACAAAAGTGAGTACACCCCATGTGGAAATGTCCAAATTGGGCCCAATTAGCCAGTTTTCCTCCCCGGTGTCATGTGACTCGTTAGTGTTGCAAGGTCTCAGGTGGTCACTCACCTCTCATACTGGTCACTGGAAGTTTAACATGGCACCTAATGGCAAAGAACTCTCTGAGGATCTGAAAAAAAGAATTGTTGCTCTACATAAAGATGGCCTAGGCTATAAGAAGATTGCCAAGACCCTGAAACTGAGCTGCAGCACGGTGGGCAAGACCATACAACAGTTTAACAGGACAGGTTCCACTCAGAAAAGGCCTCGCCATGGTCGACCAAAGAAGTTGAGTGCCCGTTCTTAGCATCACATACAGAGGTTGTCTTTGGGAAATAGACATATGAGTGCTGCCAGAATTGCTGCAGAGGTTGAAGGTGTGGGGGGGGGGGCAGCCTGTCAGTGCTCAGACCATACGCTGCACACTGCATTAAATTGGTCTGCATGGCTGTCTTCCCAGAAGGAAGCCTCTTCTAAAAATGATGCACAAGAAAGCCCGCAAACAGTTTGCTGAAGACAAGCAGACTAAGGACATGGATTACTGGAACCATGTCCTGTGGTCCGATGAGACCAAGATAAACTTATTTGGTTCAGATGGTGTCAAGTGTGTGTGGCGGCAACCAGGTGAGGAGTACAAAGACAAGTGTGTCTTGCCTACAGTCAAGCATGGTGGTGGGAGTGTCATGGTCTGGGCCTGCATGAGTGCTGCCGACACTGTCTGTATTCTATATTATTTGGCTGGCACCCTGACAGATATTGTATAATGGGTGAGAGTATGCTTTCTTTGCTATATATATATATATATATATATATATATATATATATATATATATATATATATATATATATATATATATATATATATATATATATATATATATATATATACACATACACACACACACTGAATTATAATGGGATATCTATATTCTAGTAGTGAACACGCTGCACTGCATAATGATGTGAGCATCTAAACACTGATGAGTATACTGCGTGCGCAGTATGACAATAATGAGTATGTATAAACACATTATTACCATATAGGCACACACCTATGTATAGACTGGCTTATATGGGCCCCTAAGCACTTGGGCCATGGTGCCACTGCACCTGTGCACCAATGGTAGTTCCACCCCTTGGTATACCCTTTGGTTAGATATTTAACATATTTTTGCATATTAAATTCCATTTTGATAATTTGTGTGTATTTTTACATGGCATCATTATCAATTAAATTCTGTAATAAATCATTATCTTACTTCTTGGCCTGGATAAATCCATGTAAATTCTACCTCTACATCTGGCTCTCCAAGCACAGTACAGAAGATGCTAAAATCGTCTCCACTTCTGACCTTGTTAGTGGAAGCTGTAATTGTTGCAGACGGTGGACCACTGGGAACTGAACAAAGAAAAATAATAATATTGATATTAAAAAGTAAAATGAGACTTGTTATTGATCATTTTAGAAGACAAGAGAAATCAAGTCAGACTAATCTAATATACTATTTTACAATTTAACATAGACTGGAGTAGAGTAATAGATGTAGCTTATCTAGAGTTCATCAAAATATTTGATACTGCCTCACACAACAAACTAATGCATAAGCTGTAGTGCCTTTGTCTAGACTAGATTAATGTAGTGTATATAGCAGGGGGTACAGTTACAGGTGGTATTCCTTAAAGGGACAGTCAACCATAGAATTGTTATTGTTTTAAAAGATAATCCCTTTATTACTCATTCCCCAGTTTTGCATAACCAACACAGTTATATTAATGTACTTTTTACCTCTGTGATTACCTTGTATCTAGGAACCTTCTTCCAGCCCCTTGATCACATGACTGTGACTGTTTATTATCTATTGTCTTAAATTTAGCATTGTATTTTGCTAGATCTTAAATAACTTTCTGTGCCTGAACACAGTGTTATCTATATAGCCACGTGTACTTTCTGTCTCTTTGTGTTGAAAAGAGATTTACAAAGCATGTGATAAGAGGCAGCCCTCAAAGGCTTAGAAATTAGCATATGAGCCTACCTATGTTTAGTTTAAACTAAGAATACCAAGAGAAAAAAGCAAATTTGATGATAAAAGTAAATTGGAAAGTCAATTAAAATTAAAAGTCCTATCTGAATAATGAAAGTTTAATTTATACTTGACTGTCCCTTTAAGTGTCAGTTCTGTGAGCTGTTTTGTATAAAATATTTATCATTTATATCATCAAACGGCTTGAGGAGAAGGTATATATAAATACATAAATGTATACTAGAGATGATGTTTGGGGAGTGTAAATCAGTTAGAAGTTTTGCATTTAGGAAAGAAAAATCCAAAGGTTAATAAAGGACTTGTTGACACTTTACTGAATGTTACAGAAGAGAAACAGAACTTGGGAATTATTATTTTGGAAAACATAAAATTTGGTAAACAGTGTAGTATTGCAGTGAGTAAAGCCAATAGAATGTCTGATTGTATAGGCACAGCTACAGTATTTGCAGCAGAAATAGCAAGGCCACTTTACAGATCACAAGATAGGCCTTATTTTGAGTATGGTGTGCCGTTCTAGAGGCCATATATCTAGTAGAATACAAATAAATTGGAATCTGCTCAAAGGAGAGCAACTAAAATTGTACATGGCCTAAAAAATAAAACTTATACAGAAAGACTGAAATGAGAGAAACTTTGAGGTATATTAAGGTGCTTAAAAAAACGAGACTGAAAGTACTTTTCACAAAAAGAGCAACACCAGAACAAGGGGTCAGGATCTCAAGTTGAAGGGTAATAATTTCAGAAGTGATTTATGGAAGCACTTTTTCAGGGTAAGGTGGTTAATTCATGGAATAAACTTTCATTAGTGGTGGTAAAGACAAATACTGTGGGGGACATTAAGAATGCATGTGATAAGTCTATCCTACAGACTAAATCAGCAATGAGTCAGGTGAGTAGTGAGAGGATATTTCCAGATAAGGAATAAGAACTTTGAGGGTGCAATGATATTGACAGCTTTGTATAGTGGGGCAGATTTAGAATGTGATTTTAAAGGCTAAGGGAAACCAAGAGAGACATTTATAAAGTTACAGAGGGGGGGTGTAAGATGAGTCTGGCAGACGTATTCATGATGAGCTGCAGTAAGTACAGCTAGAGTTAAAGGGACAGTCAACACCTTGGGTAGAATAAGATGTTTAATTACACATAATACAACAGCTTTAAAATATACTTTAATTATTTACCCCCCAATCCTTTAATGTATTAGTTTTCCAGTTCTAAGAACTCAAAAAGCGCATGACAGGCTCTAAAAGTCTAACACTGGCACATGTCTGTCTCTAACTTGCTTCAGCAAGATAACAACTGTAAAACAAAGCATGTTTTGCTAACATAATGCCTGCGGATATTTATGTCTTCTTCAGAAGAAAAGCTGGATTTGCTCCTCCAAATATTGCAAGTTATTTGTTTGCTATTGCAGCAAACAAGGTGTTAATGCATTTAAAACATTTTCACACATCTAATTTCTTGTAAAAAAATAGTAATTACAACATGCTTACTGTCCCTTTAAGATAGGATACAATAAGTGAGTGGAGTATAATGTTACTTGTGTCTTAATTGAGATAGAGGCAAATTTTTAAATAATTTAGGGAGGTGTAAACGGCAAAATTTAGCCAGGAACTTAATTTCAGACATCCCAACTCTCCCAGAAGTTCAGGGAGTCTCCCTGATTGTAATAGCGGCTCCCTGATGCCAGTAAATGGAATGCAATCTCCCTGAAACTCCAAGTACTATGATCCAATGTGGCCCAAATCCGGAAAAGTGTTTCTTTAAGGAATGCCTTTAGTTGCTGGGACGTTATAGAACCCTTAAAGCATGCATCAGTAACCAAAAAGCCCCCACTGATTTTAATAAAATAAAAACACAACTACCTTATTTACTGCATGTAATTAAACTTCGTATTCTAAAATATTTAAGCATTCAACAAACGTACGATCACTGGAAAATAGGTTTGTTGTATGTGGTTGTGCAATAAAGCTACTTTTTTTTAACGTGACTTTAGTGGGAATTTACTTTAATGATAAGTCTGTATCTTATTTAGGGTTTCAAGGTGTCCAATATATAACTGGGATGGGAGGGGGGGGGGGGTGGCGCAGTAGTTTTTGCAGGTTGGGATGTCTGTAATTCGGGGAGCGAAGTTTTGAGTCATATGTAAACCAAAAGCAGTGGGGTTGAAGTGATGACAGTAAATTAGATTTGTAGGGTACAAAAGAGCTGAATATTTAGGTGAACTGGTCTTGTTTATTTGTGATCTTCTGTTAGAAGTGAACATTATTATTATTGTGATATGTTTTTTTCAAAGCTTAAAGGGCCATTATAGTAGAAAAATCACACGCTCGAGTTTGTTACAACATGCAATATTAAGACTAACGACTCTGCACCTCTATGAGTTTAAACCCCAAATAGGGATTAAACACATAGTAAAAGTACTGCTCGGGACCCACAGAAACTGATACTGATTCAATTCAAAGTTTTCAGTCTTTATGCAGAGAGAAATAACTTCAGACCAAAGATAACAACGACCAACCCTAGTAAATAAATAACAGTACACAATAGTGTGCTTTACCTTCCACATATAGTAGCTGATATTTAATTGAAATCTGCGGAGCTCCTTTGTTCTCTGCTCGGCAATACACCACACCACTCTGATTGGACTGTGGATGTTGGTATACAAAGCCTTTCTTTACATCATAGAGAATTGCTGTGCCATCAGCCTTGATTTCCTCAGCAGGGAACTCTCTGTGGAGGGTCACTTTTGCTGATGGGATGGTCACGCGACACGGGATGATTGTAGGTTTATCCGGATGTAGGTAGATAATTTCAAAATAACTCGGAGATGGAACAAACAGCTCACCTTTATCTACAACAAAATGAGGAAACATTTACCACATTACCATTTAGTAAATATAAAAAGTATAAAACAAAACTATCTAAAATAATGATTTAAAATAATTCTTCAAGTTAACATAAAATTTACAAAATTAGTTTTTAGCCTTTGGGACTGATTACCTCTTTCTTACCAGCATTTTTCAATACAAGGTCATGCTTGTTAAAAACATAACAAAAAACCTTGATAATTTGAAGCTTGGGTAAGGTGTTTTTTTCTTTGAGGAATTTTGAGCTGGGTCTTGTTTTCAGAAAGAAAAAAAAAATAGCACAATCAAAGACTAAAATATAAAATTCTTCATTTAATTTTTTTTCATGTTTCATTTAAACTTAGTTTTAATAGTATTCTGGTGTTTCTATGGCAACATGTGTCACTAGTCTGGCAACAATTACTTTTGTCAAAGTAACTTCACTACAAGCTAAACTGACAGACTATAGAGATAAAGGGGCCTATTTAAGAAGGTGGGAGCGGACATGATCCAATATTGCGGATCATGTCCGCTGCACATCGATAAATGCCGACAGCATACGCTCTCTGCATTTATCATTGCACCATCAGTTCTTTTGAACTGCTGGTGCAATACCGCCCCCTGCAGATTCGCGGCCAATCGGCCGCTAGCAGGGGGTGTCAATCAACCCAATCGTATTCGATCAGGTTGATTTCTTGCGATGTCTGTCCGCCTCCTCAGAGCAGGCGGACAGGTTATGGAGCAGTGGTCTTTAGACCGCTACTTCATGACTTGTGTTTCCGGCAAGCCTGAAAGCTCGCCAGAAATACGGGGAATCAAGCTCCATGCGGAGCATGATAAATATGCCTCAAAATGTGCTCCATCCTTTAAATGGTTAAGAAATAGCAGGCTTTTCTTGGGGTTTTAAAATTCAGATCCATTCCTGTGCATATTAAAACCTCACGATAACCCATTTATCAAACTCTTTTTGAGAACATTTTTCACAGGTATCTTTGACTTCAATTTCTCACCCATGTACCCTTTGAAGACTGAAAAAAATTAGCAATGAGCTTGCATATACTTAGCTTATGTTAATAAACAACATTGTTTTTTGTTTAAAATATAGCACAAATCACACCTCAAAATTATTATACTTGCAAACACAATCATTAGAATGTTCATAAATGATTGCAAGAAAATAAAAATGATTCAGAATAATTAGCTGCACAGGTATTGAATTGCTATTAAAGCGTCAATGTACAGTAATGTGTTCCGAAATATCTATTTTACCTGCTGGAGTGTATAAAATTGTTTACAAACATCATCGTTAACTTGATTTTGTCATTTAAAAAACTGCTTTTGCTAGTTGTATCCTCATCTATAATGAACATTTTAATGGTCTGGTAGCGGAAGCGAGCTACATTCAGTTCAATAGTGCGATCGGGTGAGTTGTGATTACACAGCGTGACCACGTATTGCTTTTGAAAAAGAAGACATGATCAGAATAGCCTGGAGAGGAGACCAGGTAAACGCAACTTTGAGGGCTAAAATCAATCAAATCTTTTGATTTTTAAAGCTGTCGCTAAGATAATGTTACATTATTCTGCACTATGTGCAGAATTATATAACATTATTTTTTATGTTTGCTGTCACTTTAATATGTTTATGATAATTTGTGTAATCCACAAAACTTTACTTTATATGCATGAATTTGAAGTAGTTTTGCAGATTGCATAATAAGTTATTATAACAACATGATATAAGTAGCATTGCATATTGCCTTTACTTCGTTTTAAGCATTCATTTGCAATGATAAACAGCCTAAGATTCTGTTTAGAAACGTTATATGAAATTTTGACTGTTTTTAAATATTTTGCAGTGCACTTTTGTAGGGTCACTCAGTATGTAAATCTGTGCACAATGTATTCTTGACTGTAGTCAAACTTGAACATCTTGTAAAGATAGTAGCACAGTGATGCAGTTACTAAAGGGACACGAAACCCATCATCTTTCTTTCATTAGTCAAATAGAGCATACATTTCTAAACAACTCTTAAAATGTTCTTCTACTATAACATTTGCTTTGTTCTCTTTCTATACTTTGTTGCAATACCGAGGTAGGCTCAGGAATAGTGATACATTACTGGGGGTTAGCTGGTGATTGGTGTCAACATATATATGTCTCTTGTCATTGGCATATAGGTCCCAGTAGTACATTGCTCCTTTGGAGATAACTTGAACTATTTGGGGCATATCTATCAAGCTCCGTACGTAGCTTGAAGCCCCGTGTTTCTGGCGAGTCTTCAGGCTCGCCAGAAACACCAGTTATGAAGCAGTGGTCTAAAGACTGCAGCTCCATAACCTGTCCGCCTGCTCTGAGCAGGCGGACAGACATCGCCGCAATTCAACCCGATCGAGTACAATCAGGTTAATTGACACCCCCCTGCTGGCAGCCTATTGGCCGCAAATCTGCAGGGGGCGGCGTTGCACCAGCAGCTCACAAGAGCTGCTGGTGCAATGCTGAATACAGAGAGCGTATTGCTCTCCGCATTCAGCGAGGTCTGTCGGATCAGGTCCTACAGTCCTTTGTTAAATAGGCCCCTTTGTGTTGCTGCCAATAGTGGAATAATTCAGATATTAAACTGTTTGTAGAAAATATTCATGTTGCTTATTTTAGTGAACTGCATCTGTACCCAATCTTTGGTTTTTGAGCTACTTAAATAGTTAGAAGAAGTTGCAAATCTGTGTCATGTGTATCTTAAAATATTGAATAAAGTGTATTTCATTAACTAATGCAGTTTTTCTGTGTTTTTTTTTTTTTTTTCTGCATTAAATTTTGTCGATAAAAAATTCTCCCCCTGAGGAAGGGAAGTGAATAGCAATGACAGCAAACTAAATAATGAACGTATGTGCCTTTTATTACTAGGCATATATAAACACTTTTTATAAACACCTTTTGGAAAGAAAAAAAAAAAAAGTCAACTTTTTTTTAATTCTATCTACAAGAGGGTATATATGAAATGTTTCATTTTTGTAAAAAAAAAAAGCCTCATATTCTTGCACTGAATAAACCAATGCACCACTAGCCGAGGGTTTGTCCCTCTCCACCAGTAAACCAGAGGCAGCTGACCTAATCAGCAGGGGTCAAGTCCTACAAAGAAAAGTGTAGGAACTCACCAAGACCTCCATCACCCTCACAATTAATATTGTTTTATATACACACACACTGTATGTATATGTATATAATATTTACACTGGTTAATGAAAGCAAATTTAAAACCAATGAATGGCTGAATGGTTACCTTTGGGCCTGAGGATGGACACCCATGGTTACATTTTTACATGACAGAGGTAACATTTTTGTTTATTTTGATTAGGATTCAACTGATACTTAAAAGGGACAGTTCACCCAAAAATGTTCTCCCCTTTAAATTGTTCCCAATGATTCATTTTACCTGCTGGAGTGTTTTAAATTGTTTACAAGTAGTTCCTTTACCCCTATTTTGGCATTTGAAATAGCTGATTTAGCTTTTGGTATCCCAACCTATACTGAAAATTTCTATACTGGAGTATAGTCTATTGAATAGCCTAAGTATACACAGCCAGCAGAAGAGATTACACTCTCAGTGGGGGGCATAATAGTTAAAGGGACATGACACCCAAAAAAATTCTTTCATGATTCAGATAGAGAATACAAATTTAAACAACTTTCCAATTTACTTCTATTATTTAATTTGCTTCCTTCTCTTGTTATCATTTGCTGAAAGGTTTATCTAGGCAAGTTCATGAGCAGCAGAGAACCTAGGTTCTAGCTGTTGATTGGTGGCTGCATACATATATTGAATGTGATTGGCTCACCCATGTGTTCAGTTAGCAACTAGTAGTGCATTGCTGCTCCTTCAACAAATGATACCAAGAGAATGAAACAGATTAGATAATAGAAGTAAATTAGAAAGTTGTTTAAAATTGTATTCTCTATCTGAATCATGAAAAAAAAAATGTTTGGGTTTCATGTACCTTTAAGTAATAAAATGATAATTTTCCATTGTTCTCTCTAAGTATTGAACTTTGATTTTCTAGACAAATATAAGATATGGAAACAATTCTGTGTACCGAAAAATGCAATTTCTCATAAATGTTATACTCTACAGCTGGTATAACAAGTCATTCAAAATACATTAATATAAAAACAATTTTACAGTGTACTGTCCCTTTAATAATGAGAAGCCAGACACACACTTTTTAGAACACTTGAAAGTGCATTTGTATGTAGATGATGTTGAATAATCAAGTAACACTTGAAGCAGGAGGCATGAGGGCACAGTAATTCTGAAAGTAAAACAGTTCACCTTGGACTTGAGATGAAACTGGTACGGTTGAATCTTCAGCCAATACATTATCTTGCACAGGTCAGCATTCTTCAAAGAACCTTGCCAACTGACCATAAATTGATAGACATACAGACCCCAACATAGATAAACAGACAGCACATACTATTGGTGTATAAAATAAAGTAATTGGGCTTATCCTATTGCCAAGATGTTTCACAAACACCTTTAATTGTGTGTACACATGTATTTCCCTTTCTGTTCTCTGTCCAGGGGGAATGTAGTTCCATCTGCAAAAATAGTGCAGGAACCCATGCGTTCCTACTGGACTTGTCTCCTGCTAATAAGGGAGCATTAATAGTAAATACAAAACCAATTAAATATCCATATCCTCGCACACAGAAGCAAGTCTGGGCAAAGACAGAACGCTTATAACTGCCATAAAAAAGATTTTATTCTAGTGCTCATAAAAAGATTCCATCAAGAAGAAGGTCAAACACGTTTCGTATGCTCTCACTTTTTCATTGACCTGTATATTGCAAAGATACACACCCCTATTTAAAGGGTGTAGACACACCTATGTCTACTACATGTACAATACATACGTATTGGAACACCTGATAAGAATTAAACAATAAACATTGCCTTAAATCCTTATAACTTTATACAAATGCATCTAAGATATTTACATATATGTATACACATTAAGTATAACACTTAATTCTTGAAATGAAAACACTCTTTCGTATGTTACTTAGTCACGTTTTTAGCTAATACATTGTGGTAACTATAATGATTAATTCCTGGAAGGGAAACATTTTTGCATATTAGCTCCCACCTATACAAAAAAAGAGTATTAGATCCACCTCAAACCAGCTAAACCTCATATCACATAGCCCATCTAATGAACCCAAAAGAACAACATTAAAACAATCATTTTGTATTCACATATATTTTGTTATGTTTCTATTCTGTAATATAGTTAAGAAAAGGCTACTTCATGATAAAAAAGTATATAGAAAGGTGTACATAAAAATATATACGAGCAAGCCAAAGGACATATCTTTATTTTAAAGGATATATGTAAGAGACTTTTTTTTATTAATACTCATTTATATAAAGAATTCACTTTTGTCCTCATAATCCTTAATATATCCTCCTGCTTACTCCACATGTAATTTTACGTCCCAATCAGAGTTTAGACCTTTTGGTACCCTTGTATCTAACTGGAATATCCAGTATACCTCCTTCTGGCCTAAAAGCTTCAGTCTATTTTCTACCCTAGCATGTCTCTTCACATGTTGTATACCCTGAAATAGTAAAGAATTACTATCTCCATTATGATGGTTATGAAAGTTTAGTGCAACCGGGGTATCAGATTTTTCTTTTTCAGGGGTCTTGTCGTTTGACCGACATACTTTATGTCACATAATTTACATGTCAATAAATATACAACATAACTGGTATTACAATTAATGTAATTCTTTATAGTGAAACTTTTCTTGTCATCCGTGGATGTAAAGACATTTCCAAAAATAGTGTGAGTGCAAGATTTGCATCTTCTACTGCCACATCTGAAAAACCCTTATTTCTGAGTTAACCAGTTACTTGTCTCCTTTCTGGGTAACATTGACGGAGAAAGAATATTGGACAATGTCCTTGATTTCCTTGTTACAAATTGACACCCGTTCTTCACAATCTTATCCAGAGTTTCATCCACTCTCAAAATTGGCAATGCTTTACGAACAATGTCACATATAATGCTATGTTCTCTACTATAAGCGGTTATAAAAACTGTTTGTTTTTTTTCTGAAAATAATTTGTCACCAATGTTTTGGGCCTCAACAAATCTTCCCTTTCCATTGTCTACCTGTTTTTTTGCCTCATTTAAATGTTGTGATGTGTATCCTCTCTCCTATCTGTAGTTTTCTTAGAGTGAATTTCATATGCCTTTTCTGTAGTGCAACTCCGCTTGGTCCTCATATTGCCCTTTGGGAATAGTCCTAATGACATGTTTGGGGTGACATGAATTTGCCTTTAATAAAGTGTTGCCTGCATTTTGTTTCCTAAAGAGTTCAACCTCAACCTTATTCTTTGATGCATTAGGTTTTAACATCACATCAAGAAAAGGCATATGCTCCTTACTCACTTCCATTGTGAATTTCAAATTTAACTGATTCTGTGATAGATAAGTAAAAAAGCTTTGTATCTGTGTCTCGTCAACCTTAAAGACAAACACCAAGTCTTCAATATAGCGACCATAATGTATAATGTTGTCCATAAAGGGATTACCATCACCAAAACACGGGACTGTTTACCCTAAATTTGTCTTAACTTTAATTTGTTCCCAGTGATCCATTTTACCTACTGGAGTGTATTTAATAGTTTTCAAATAGCTCCTTTATATTTATATCAGCATCTAAAATAGTTGATTTTTCCTGTGTTATTATTACCTATACTGAAAGTTTCTGTACTTAAATATAGGCTATAAAAAAGCTGTGTAAACACAGCCAGCAGATAAAATTATAATCTACACAACAAAAGGGTGAGCGCTAATAAATAGCTAGTGATAACATCAATGATATATAAGCATGTAAATACAATTAGAATTGCCAGCAATTTGGCATGTTAAAGGAAAGTTCAATTTCAGATTAAGAAGTGTATCTTTCTTCCCAACGATGGCAGCCTCCTCCTCACCAACAATGGTCCAGAGATGCTATGTAAAAGACAAAACAAAGGAGCGCCTCATGTGTGTAGTATCATCAAATAAGCATGAAGCCCCAGAAAAAAGCCAAATGGGTACTCACAAGGCTCTGGAGCACACCTATGTGCTTGTAGGGACAGACTGCAGATTTTATCAGATGTGACAGCTCACCCACAGAGGATATCAGTCATCAACTGTAGTAGGAAAATAAAACACAGGAAAAGCACCAAATTGTGCAGATCACAAAGGATATGGTGTTTGACTTAGCACAAAGAAAGATTGGGTACTCACATATTAGATGAGCACACTTATGTGCTAGTAGGAGCAAGCTGGCATATTATGGTAAGGTGTGTCAGCTCACCACCAAGGGACTTTTCCTTAGGATGCAATATCCAAAAGTGGCAGACTTCAGTGTGTTAGGTTCCACTCCAAGCAGGTACAGGCAGGTAAAATCACTCACAAGAGTATTTTTTAAAAATTAAAAAGTTCTATTTATTAAAAACAAATTAAAATACATATACAAAGGAGTGAACTAGGGGCATACAGTCAAGCCCCCTGTAAATGCAACGCGTTTCTCGGCTCATACGCCGTTTCCTCAGGCATACCAGTAGGAGGTAGTCAACATAAGTAATAAAATATTAATTTCCAAATGTTCTCTCTAAGTATTGGGATTTGGTGTAAAAAAGGAGATAAGATAAGGAAGCATTTGTGTGTATAGGAAGTGATAACATCTGGAGATCTGATTTCTCTTCAAGCTCAACCTATTTTGATGGGTTGTGGTATCAAAGAACACAACCAGTTATTTCATATACAATATTAAACTTACAGTAGCAATTTCTCATACATTTTATACTCTGCAGCTGGTATAACAAGTCATTAGAAAAAACTATTTTACAGTGTACTGCCCCTTTAAGTGAGCAAGCCAAAGTGCTGTTAATGAGTGACCTGCCCCCCTCCTAACGACCATACTGAATGCCAGTATATCAGCAATTCCAGTGTGTTGCTTTTTCACACTGAGGGCTCTCTGGGCATCTAGAATAAACAGCACACACCACTATTTATAGATAGCTAATGTACTGATATTATCAGAAAAGGGAATAAATGATTTTATTGTTTATAAGGAAATGTGAAACAGATTACATTTCCTGTCATTCTTCCTTTAATTAAGTGGATTATTTAATTGTACATGTTGGCGAGTGTTTCTGATAACATATTATTTATAGATGTTTTACACACAAATTAACTTTGACATATCCACAAGCCTTGTGTGGTGTTTATTTAACTGTTCAATGTATTGGTACCCTTGCATTTTCAAGTAGTGGTACCCTTGCATTTTAAAGTATTGGTACCCTTGTATTTTAATCAAATAATACACCATTAACCCTGAAAAGTGTTGAAATTAGAATATATTTTGTCATCCATACATTGTGCACAATGTATTGAGCAAATTCTTGCTTATTCTATAAAGACATTCCAAAATGACCTGGACAATACTATTGATAACCTTTAGAAGTTACAATAGAGAATTGTTTTGTAGTGATACTTCAAGCAGACTATTTTCTTTTAGAACTTATCACAGGTGTCTTCAAACTTATAATCACTCATTCAGCCAGTTTAAATGGAGAAAAGTAATCACTCTGCTGTGTGCATCACACTGAACATGGAAAAGAGAAGGAAAACCAGAGAATTGTCTAAGGAGGTTAGAAAGAAGTTATTAGTCAAGCATGGTCAATGCAAAGGCTACAAGACTATCTCTAAAGAGCTTGATGTTCCTGTGAGCACTGTTGCCAATATTATTAAGATGCTTAAGACACAAGGGACTGTAGCCAACATCACTGGACATGGCTGCAAGAGAAATATTGTTTGATTGGTGGAGAAAGAACCAAGGACAACTTTAAAACAGATCCAGGATGATGCTGAAGCTCAAGGTGCAAAAGTTTCAAGTCGCAACATCCGTCGCTGTCTGAATGAAGATGGGCTCCATGGTAGAAAACCAAAGAATACCCTACTTCTAAGAGAGAAATACAAAAAAGCCAGACTGAAGTTTGCCAAAATGCATGTTAACAAGCCACAGTCCTTCTGGGAAAATGTCTTTTGGACAGTTGAAACAAAAGTAGGGCTTTTTGGCAAATCACAACTCCATGTTTACAGCAGAATTGTCTGTGCCATTCTCATTTAATTTACTGTTTAAAGTAATATTTGAAGTCATAAATCAAAAGTGAAGTTTCTGTTCTGTAACATTTGAAATAAAGAATGGTGGATACTAAATACTTTTGTGTATTTTTACTTAGTTGACAGAAATTGTGCATTTTCCTAAAAAAGTGGAAGGGCCCACATCTGTACTAGATATAAAGTTTTGAATTAAGGTGCTGAATGAGAAAAAAAATGCTGGACATTGGCATGCTCAATAATGCTGAACTGGAAGTGAATTAGGAAAGGAACCAGAAACTGAAGGAATGATTGTATCTCAAAAATAGGTTAGCGACACAGTTTACTAAAGACATTAATTAAGTAATATAGGCCTATGCACTGAAAATATTACTTAGCCATTTAAACATATATGGAAGTAAAAATTAAACTTTCATAATTCAGATGCATACACCTACAGCTATTCCTTCATTTACCACTACTAGATGTCTTACATCTCAAGATAGATGCATTCGAATACTTTATTTTTTATTAAACAGTGCTTCTAGGTATACTGTTCAGCAACCATGCTTAAAAGCTTTACCATAGAGTTTTACTGTAGAGGGGCTGAAGAAACTGCAATCTAAAGCTCCACCTACAGGTTGCTTGTATAACATTGCCACACACAATACTGCCACCTAGTGTGCACTCTCCTGAACATACCTCAGTATCTACTGAAAAGCCACACATTTTAACCAAGGAAACAGAAAAATAGTTAACGTTTTAAAATAAATTGTTTTTTTAAATGTACACTGTCTGGTTTAATTTTGACTTCAATGTTCCTTTAACACTGTTACAGTACAGGAAGAACTGATTAACAATAAAGCCAATGTACTCATTGTGTTAGTGAATACATCTGGCAGAGGTTAATCTGATTGAGCTAATCATCCTTATATGTGGACATACTATTATAACGTCTGTTCTTGATAAATGGCTTCTAAGAGGTACAATAATGCAGTTTTCTGTAGAACTCCATTACATAAAATGCCCATATCTCTGTTATCTGGTTGGAACAGTGAGGTTTTGGCAAGGAATTAACAAGTCTTATCAAATAGCTTTGCCTAATGCATTGTTTAGCCTTTCAACAACAATAATGTTTCCCATTTGTTTTTAATTTATTGTATTGTCTGATTTTAGCAATTTTGGGAATCGTCGTTAGCTGCTACATTTTGAATATAAACATTTTACACTGACAATGTGTAATTACACATGAATCTTTTAGTTTAGAGAGCACCCTGTTATCACACAAAGTGTATAAACCCCACATAAATATACAGTACAAATTAAATTGATCTAATTCCGATCCATAACCTAATCCATAATAATATTAATGCTAGAACATAGTATGATGATTCCAGCAGGGCTGGATGGATTGGGAACAAAAAGCAGCCCTGGGAAATTTTGAAGACCTTTTTTTTACTGTTGAGTCTGTAGAATAGGCACACCCCATTTTTCTCAGGGGGATACTCCTTCCCCAATATTTTTAAATCATATCAATTTGCAATAAAAAAAGCCAGATTGTTGTTATATAGGCACCCTACAATTCAGTTTCACCCATGTGATCTGGAGAAGACACTCAAAACAGTGTATCACTATGTCTCACAGTGGCACTGTGACTTGATTAGACATTAGAAACCATCCTAAGGAGAGGTACTAAAATTCTTCATGTTCTAGGAAATAAAACGTACAAGGAAATACATATAGCTCAGGGGATAAGAGAGGTGTTAGAGCTGCATCTCCTCAGCAGCAGCATCACCCCCTTAAAATGTAGCTGGCCCCAGCTGCTGAAGACCACCGGGAAATTTCCTGGTGTCCTGGTAGACAATAGGGCCTTGCATTCCAGTCCATTAGAAGAGTGCCAATTTGAAATATTATACCACTCAAATTGTGTTAATGGAAACATATATAAGAAACAGCCACTTCACCGGCTTTTCCAGGTGGGTTGTCGTTCACAGGCATCTCAGAAATGACGCATGTTGTTAATCTGTATTATACTATTGGCCAAATTACAAGTGGAGTGCTATTTAATGCTCCCGCTTGGGCGTTAACTGCACTAGAAGTTTTTTGTTCGCGTCTGGTTGCGCTCGTATTAAGAGTTGAAAGTAAACTGTTTTTCACTCCTGCGCTAATCTGATGAGCGCAAAAAGCCGATCTTAGAATATTGAGCTTGAAATAATGCATTCCTCCATAGAAGTCAATGGAGCAAACAAAGTGGGGAAAAACACCCAACTCGCACTCATTATTATTGGTTATTTGTAGAGCGCCAACAGATTCCGCAGAGCTATTAACAAAGGCGGAGTACAACAAAACAATTATAGGGATCAAATGGGTAGAGGGCCCTGCCAAGAGTTGCACTGTTGTAGTCAGCTCTTGAGAAGGTGATCAACAAACAGCTGAACTCTTACTGGCTTACATGCACTCAAACAAGATTCCATATTCTCAAGTGCGCTAAACCATCATGAAAATATGAATATTTCACATTCATAAATACATATGTATATATATATATGCAGAAAAAAGGAATGTGAAATATTTACAGTAATTACATAGTTAAAACCTTTATTAAATATAAATATTGAATAAATATGTTTTTACATGTTTTCATATACCTTACTGCAAAGGGCTCCAATGTAATTCTATATACAGTACTGTATGTCTTTATATGTGTATTTATGTATTTATATGTGTATATATGTCTGTAAATACATACTGTATATACACATAAATACATATGTACACACATATATATATATATATATAAATATATATATATATATACAAATACATCTTTAGAGATTCATATGTATGTATCTCTATGTTAAAGCTCTTTGCAAGCCTTTTTGTTTTCTAACACCTGAAACCTCATATCCTTCAGCCCTTAAAACTTTTTTCTGTAGTATTTTTTTTTAATAAATACAAAAATCACAATAATATGGTTAACACACAGGTAGATTACGAGTTGTGCGTTCGTCTTTTAACGCTAAAAAAATGGTAATTTCAGTGTTAAAACAGCACCACAGCCAATACAAGTCTTGTCGGTATAGCTGTACCACAAGCCTTTTAGCCTGTAATGCAACGTCAGTCCCGCACACGTAAAAATAACGTTTTTTCATGGGACTTCCATAGTGCTGCCATTACTACCGCCATCTGAGAGCAGTAGTTATGAGTTTTACGCTTCAAAACTCATAACTAAACTGTCACAAAATACACTAAACACCCTATTAACCCCTAAAACTGAGGCCCTCCCGCATCACAAACACTATATGAATGTTATAAACCCCTAATCTGCCGCTCCCGACATCGCCGCCACTAATAAAATTTATTAACCTGTTTCTCAAACTCCTACCCTTTTAGATTGTACATTCCCACGGGAATAGGGCCCTCAATTCCTCCTGTATGTGTTTGTAAATTTTGTCCTGTCTCTTACAAGTTTTATATTATTGTTTTAATTTAAATTAACTGTATCCATGGACAGCACTGCGGAATAAGATGGCGCATCATAAATAAATCCTATGATTAAGTGCTCCTGAGAGCACGAAACTAGTCAGGATGTTTGCCTGCCACGTACCTGATTTTAAACTGCTTCAATAAATTTTTCATTTTTATCAGCCCTTCTCCCTGATCCCTATTGGCTGATTGGAACAGCCAATAGAATACAAGCTCAATCCTATTGGCTGTTCTAATCAGCCAATAGGATTGAAGTTCAATCCTATTGGCTGATTGCATCAGCCAATAGGATTTTTTCTACCTTAATTCCGATTGGCTGATAGAATTCTATCAGCCAATCGGAATTGAAGGGACGCCATCTTGGATGATGTCACTTAAACGAACCTTCATTCGTCGGGTAGTCGTCAGCCAGGGAGGATGCTCCGCGTCGGATGTCTTGAAGATGGACCCGCTCCGCACCGGATGGATGAAGATAGAAGATGCCGTCTGGATGAAGACTTCTGCCCGTCTGGAGGACCTCTTCTTCCCGGCTTGGATGAAGACTTCTGCCTGTCTGTAGGACCACTTCGCCCGGCTTCGTTGAGAACTTCGGCCCGGTTTTGTGAAGGCTTTTCAAGGTAGGGTGATCTTCAAGGATTTAGTGTTAGGTTTAATTAAGGGGGGATTGGGTGGGTTTTAGAGTAGGGTTGGGTGTGTGGGTGGTGGGTTTTAATGTTGGGGGGGTATTGTATTTTTTTTTTACAGGTAAAAGAGCTGATTACTTTGGGGCAATGCCCCGCAAAAGGCCCTTTTAAGGGCTATTTGTAATTTAGTATAGGGTAGGGCTTTTTATTATTTTGGGGGGCTTTTTATTTTATTAGGGGGATAAAATAAACTAGTTTTTTTTGTACTTTAGATAATTTCATTTAATTGTATTTAATTGTAGTTAATTTAGGGAATTAATTTAATTGTAGTGTAGTGTTAGGTGTTATTGTAACTTAGGTTAGGTTTTATTTTACAGGTAAATTTGTCTTTATTTTAACTAGGTAGCTATTAAATAGTTAATAACTATTTAATAACTATTCTACCTAGTTAAAATAAATACAAAGTTGCCTGTAAAATAAAAATAAATCCTAAGATAGCTACAATGTAACTATTAGTTAGGGTTTATTTTATAGGTAAGTATTTAGTTTTAAATAGGAATAATTTAGTTAATTGTAGTAATTTTATTTAGATTTATTTAAATTATATTTAAGTTAGGTGGGGTTAGGGCTAGGGTTAGACTTAGGTTTAGGGGTTAAGAACTTTAATATAGTGGTGGCGACGTTGGGGGTGGCAGATTAGGGGTTAATAAAATGTAACTAATGTTTGCGAGGCGGGAGTGTGGCGGTTTAGGGGTTAATATATTTATTATAGTGGCGGCGATGTCCGGTTCAGCAGATTAGGGGTTAAAATATTTATTATAGTGTTTGCGATGTGGGGGGGCCTTGGTTTAGGGGTTAATAGGTAGTTTATGGATGTTAGTGTATTTTTTAGCACTTTAGTTAAGAGTTTTATGCTATGGCGTTAGACCATAAAACTCTTAACTACTGACTTTTAAATGCGGTACCAGGCTTGACAGGAGAGGGTCTACCGCTCACTTTTTGGAAGACTCATAATACCGGCGCTATGCAAGTCCCATTGAAAAAATAGGATACGCAATTGACGTAAGTGGATTTGCGGTATTTTCGAGTCTGGCCAAAAAAGTGAGCGGTACACCTGTGCCTGCAAGACTTGTAATACCAGCGGGCGTTAAAAAGCAGCGTTGGGACGACTCCATCTTCATCCAGGCGGCTCCATCTTCATCCAGGCGGCATCTTCTATATTCATCCCGGCAGCGTCTTCTATCTTCATCCCAGTGGCGTGGAGTGGATCCATCCTGAAGACATCTGGCGCTGAACATCCTCTTCATATGGTCGCCGCTGTATACTGAATCTTCAATGCATGGTACGCAATTCAAAATGGCGTCCCTTGCATTCCTATTGGCTGATTTGATTTTGGAAATTCAAATCAGCCAATAGTATGAGAGCTACTGAAATTCTATTGGCTGATTTGATTTCAGTAGCTCTCATCCTATTGGCTGATTCGAATTTTCAAAATCAAATAAGCCAAAAGGAATGCAATAGATGCAATGGAATGCATTTTGAATCTTGTACCTTGCATTGAAAATTCAGTATACGGCGGCGACTGTATGAAGAGGATGCTCCGCGCCGGATATCTTCAGGATGGACCCGCTCCGTGTCGCCAGGATGAAGATAGAAGACGCCGCCGGGATGAAGATAGAAGATGCCGCTTGGATGAAGATGGAGCCGCCTGGATGAAGATGGAGCCACCGAGATGAAGACACTTCAAGCGGGACTTCAGCAACTGTAACTGGATCTTCGGGGGTTGGTGTTAGGATTTTTTTAAGTTTCTTTGGGTTTGCGTTTTTCGTAAAAGAGCTAAATGCCCTTTTCAGGGCAATGCAAAAGAGCTTAATGCTCTTTGAGGGGAATGCCCATACAAATGTCCTTTTCAGGGCAATGGGTAGCTTAGGTTTTTTTTTATAGTTTTTATAGTTTATTTTATTTTGTGTGTTTGGGGGGGGTGGGGGTTTGTAATGTTAGTGGGTCCTTGTAATTTTTTTTCAGGTAAAAGAGCTGTTTAACTTAGGGCAATGCCCTACAAAATGCCCTTTTAAGGGCTATTGGTAGTTTATTCTAGATTCATTTTTTTTTAAAAATGGTTATTAGAATAGGAATAATTTTTATTATTTTTGATAATTAATTTTTTATTTTGTGTAATGTTTTTATTTTGTTTTGGGGTGGGGTTTTTATTTTTAGATTCGGGGTTGGGCATTTCATAAAAGAGCTGAATGCCCTTTTAATGGCAGGAAAAAGAGTTGAATGCAATGCTCATACAAATGCCCTTTTCAGGGCAATGGGTAGATTAGGTTTTACTTTATTTTTATTTTGTGGGTTTGGGGGTTTGTAATACTGTTAGGGGGTGTTTGTTTTGAAGCAAAATAGCTGTTAACTTTAGGGCAATGCCCTACAAAAGGCCCATTTAAGGGCCCACAAAAGGCCCTTTTAATAGCCCTTGGTAGTTTATTATAGATTAGGCTTTTTTATTTTGGGGTGTTTTTTTTTTTTAAACAGGGTATTAGAATAAGAATCATTTTTATTGTTTTGGATAATTTCGTTTGTTATTTTCTGTAATGGTAGTTTTTTTATTTTTTGTAATTTTGGTGTTTTTTTATTTTTTGTAATGTTAGTTTTTAGTGTGAGGCAGCTTAGGTTTTATTTCACTGGTAAGTTAACTATTTACTAACTAGTCTACCTAGTTAAAATAAAAACAAACTTACCTGTGAAATAAAAATAAAACCTAAGCTAGCTACAATATAACTATTAGTTATGTTTTATTTCACAGGTAAGTATGTATTTACGCCTAGATTTAGAGTTTGCCGTTAGCCGTCAAAAGCAGCGTTAAGGGGTCCTAACGCTGCTTTTTACCGCCCGCTGGTATTTAGAGTCAGGCAGGAAAGGGTCTACCGCTCATTTCCTTTCCGCGACTCCAGGCTACCGCAGATCCCCTTACGTCAATTGCGTATCCTATCTTTTCTATGGGATTTGCCTAACGCTGGTATTTGGAGTCTTGGAACAAGTGAGCGGTAGACCCTCTACCGACAAGACTCCTACCGCCAAAAAAAGTCAGTAGTTAAGAGCTTTATGCCGGAACATAAAGCTCCTAACTACTGTGCTACAAAGTACACTAACACCCATAAACTACCTATGTACCCCTAAACCGAGCCACCCCCACATCGCCAACCCTCTAATAATTTTTTTTAACCCCTAATCTGCCGACCGGACACTGCCGCCACCTACATTATAGCTATGAACCCCTAATCTGCTGCCCCTAACATCGCCGACACCTATATTATATTTATTAACCCCTAATCTGCCCCCCCAACATTGCCGCTACCTTACCTACACTTATTAACCCCTAATCTGCCGACCGGACCTCGCTGCCACTATAATAAATGTATTAACCCCTAAACCGCCACACTCCCGCCTCGCAAACACTATAATACATTTTATTAACCCCTAATCTGCCCTCCCTACATCCTAACATCGCCACCACCTACCAACAATTATTAACCCCTAATCTCCCGCCCACAACGTCGCAGCTACTATAATAAATGTATTAACCCTTAAATCTAACTCTAACCCTAACCCTAACACCCCCCTAAGTTACATATAATTTTAATTAAACGAAATAATATTCCTATAATTAAATAAATTATTCCTATTTAAAACTAAATACTTACCTGTAAAATAAACCCTAATATAGCTACAATATAACTAATAATTACATTGTAGCTATTTTAGGATTTATATTTATTTTACATGCAACTTTGTATTTATTTTAACTAGCTACAATAGCTATTAAATAGTTAATAACTATTTAATAGCTATCTAGTTAAAATAATTACAAAATTGTCTGTAAAATAAATCCTAACCTAAGTTACAAATACACCTAACACTACACTATCATTAAATTAATTAAATAAATTAACTACAATTAGCTAAACTAAAATACAATTAAATAAACTAATCTATAATACAAAAAAAACACTAAATTACAAAAAAAAAAAAAAAGAAAAAAAAGAAGTTTAAACTAATTACACCTAATCTAAGCCCCCTAATAAAATAAAAAGCCCCCCAAAATAAAAAAATGCCCTACCCTATTCTAAATTACAAAAGTAATCAGCTCTTTTACCAGCCCTTAAAAGGGCTTTTTGCGGGGCATTGCCCCAAAGTAATCAGCTCTTTTACCTGTAAAAAAAAAATACAGCCCCCCCAAAAATTAAAAAACACCACCTACATACCTCTACTCTAACCCACCCAAACCCCCCTTAAAAAAACCTAACGCTAACCCCCTGAAGATCTCCCTACCTTGAGTCGTCTTCACCCAACCGGGCCGAAATCTTCATCCAAGGTGCGCAGAGGAGGTTCTTCATCTGGTAGAAGTCTTCATCCAGGCGGCGTCTTCAATCTTCATCCATCCGGAGCGGAGCGGAGCCATCTTCCAAGAAGCCGACGCGGAGCCATCCTCTTCATCCGGAGTCTTCGAACACAATGACGGTACCTTTAAGTCACGTCATCCAAGATGGCGTCTCCCTTCAATTCCGATTGGCTGATAGGATTCTATCAGCCAATCGGAATTAAGGTAGGAAAAATGTGATTGGTTGATGCAATCAGCCAATCAGATTGAAGTTCAATCCGATTGGCTGATCCAATCAGCCAATCGTATTGAGCTCGCATTCTATTGGCTGTTCCAATCAGCCAATAGAATGCAAGCTCAATCCGATTGGCTGATTGCATCAGCCAATCGGATTGAACTTCAATCTGATTGGCTGATTGCATCAGCCAATCAGATTTTTCCTACCTTAATTCCGATTGACTGATAGAATCCTATCAGCCAATCGGAATTGAAGGGACGCCATCTTGGATGATGTCACTTAAGGGTACCGTCATTGTGTTCGAAGACTCCGGATGAAGAGGATGGCTCCGCGTTGGCTCCTTGGAAGATGGCTCCGCTCAGCTCTGGTTAGATGAAGATTGAAGACGCCGCCTGGATGAAGACTTCTACCGGATGAAGGACCTCCTCTGCGCACCTTGGATGAAGATTTCGGCCCGGTTGGGTGAAGACGACTCAAGGTAGGGAGATCTTCAGGGGGTTAGCATTAGTTTTTTTTAAGGGGGGTTTGGGTGGGTTAGAGTAGGAGTATGTGGGTGGTGGGTTTTAATGTTGGGGGGGTTGTATGTTTTTTTACAGGTAAAAGAGCTGATTACTTTGGGGCAATGCCCCGCAAAAAGCCTTTTTAAGGGCTGGTAAAAGAGCTGATTACGTTTGTAATTTAGAATAGGGTAGGGCATTTTTTATTTTGGGGGTCTTTTTTATTTTATTAGGGGGCTTAGATTAGGTGTAATTAGTTTAAACTTCTTGTAATTTTTTTTATTTTCTGTAATTTAGTGTTTGTTTTTTTTTTGTATTATAGATTAGTTTATTTAATTGTATTTTAGTTTAGCTAATTGTAGTTAATTTATTTAATTAATTTAATGATAGTGTAGTGTTAGGTGTATTTGTAACTTAGGTTAGGATTTATTTTACAGGTAATTTTGTAATTATTTTAACTAGGTAGCTATTAAATAGTTATTAACTATTTAATAGCTATTGTAGCTAGTTAAAATAAATACAAAGTTGCCTGTAAAATAAATATAAATCCTAAAATAGCTACAATGTAATTATTAGTTATATTGTAGCTATATTAGGGTTTATTTTCTAGGTAAGTATTTAGTTTTAAATAGGAATAATTTGTTTAATTATAGGAATATTATTTCGTTTAATTAAAATTATATGTAACTTAGAGGGGGTGTTGGGGTTAGGGTTAGAGTTAGGTTTAGGGGTTAATACATTTATTATAGTAGCGGCGACGTTGTGGGTGGGAGATTAGGGGTTAATAATTGTAGGTAGGTGGCGGCGATGTTAGGGAGGGCATATTAGGGGTTAATAAAATGTATTATAGTGTTTGCGAGGCGGGAGTACGGCAGTTTAGGGGTTAATACATTTATTATAGTGGCAGCGAGGTCCGGTCGGCAGATTAGGGGTTAATAAGTGTAGGTAGGTGGCGGCGACGTTGGAGCGGGCGATTAGGGGGTAATAAATATAATATAGGTGTCGGCGATGTTAGGTGCAGCAGATTAGGGGTTCATAGGGATAATGTAGGTTGCGGCGGTGTCCGGAGCGGCATATTAGGGGTTAATAATATAATGCAGGTGTCAGCGATAGCGGGGGCAGCAGATTAGGGGTTAATAAGTATAAGGTTAGTGGTGTTTAGACTCGGGGTTCATGTTAGGGTGTTAGGTGCAGACTTAGAGAGTGTTTCCCCATAGGAAACAATGGGGCTACGCCAATGAGCTGAACGCTGCTTTTTTGCAGGTGTTAGGTTTTTTTCCAGCCAGCTCAGCCCCATTGTATCCTATGGGGATATCGTGCACAAGCACGTTTTTCCAGCTTACCGCTACCATAGGCAATGCTGGTATTGAGAGTTGAAGGGAAGGTAAATTATGCTCAATGCTCCCTTTTCTGAGCCTAACGCAGCCACTCAGACAACTCTAAATACCAGCGTTGTCTTAAGGGTGCGCTGGAAAAAAAAGCAGCGTTAGCTACGCGGGCCTTTACCGACAAAACTCTAAATCTAGCCGTTAGTTTTAAATAGGTATTATTTAGTCAATTGTAACTTTAATTTAGCTCTATTTTAATTATGTTAGGGGGTGTTAGGGTTAGGGTTATGTTAGGGTTAGGTTTAGGGTTAGGTTTAGGGGTTAATAGTTTAATTTAGGTTGTTGCGATGTGGGGGGCTGGTGGTTTAGGGGTTAATAGGTTTATTTAGTGGTAGTGATGTGGGAGACCAGAGGTTTAGGGGTTAATAACTTTATTTAGTGGTGGCGATGTCGGGGAGCGGCGGAATAATGGTTAATAGATGTATTATAGTGTGGGCGATGTTGGGGTGCAGGGGAATAGGGGTTAATAACTTTATTTAGTGGCGGTGATATCGGGAGCGGCAGATTAGGGGTTAATAGCTTTATTTAGGTGGCGGTGATATTGGGAGCGGCAGATTAGGGGTTAATAACATTAAGTAGGTGTCGGCGATGTCGGGGGCAGCAGATTAGGGGTGTTTAGATGTGGGGTTTATGTTAGGGTGTTAGCTTTAAACGTATATTTTTTTTCCCCCTTGACATTAATGGGGCTGTGTTATAGAGTTTTTTATTCTGCGATCGCAGGTTTTTTTGTGACCCACCCTCCCCATTGATGTCTATGGGGAAAGCGTGCACGAGCACGTCAAAACAGCGCTTGTATTTTGTGGGGTATGGAGCTTAAAACCACCATCTCGCACGCACAAGCCGGCTGTTTCAAAACTTTTGCTGCGTTCCTTAAATTCCCTATAGCGCGCATAACTTGTAATCTACCTGACAGAAAATAATAAAAAATAAAAATAAAATGTGCAACAAAAACCACACACACATAGTGCTAATAATACAGACCAATATGCAGGAATATATCCAAAGTGAAAAGAGTCTTTAATGGAAACAGTCCCACAAATACAAATAGTTCAAATTATGTTCCTCAAAAGGAAGAGAAAGAAACACATAGCATAATACTGTGTAAATCTTCACTCCCCAGATAGAAGGCAGACCCAGAATACTCACATTAGTGAGAGCTTCAACAGTTCAAGATAATTAGCTCTATAGTTCAGACCCCAGGCAGACTGGATACAGAAAATGACAAATGCTTAAAGCAAATGTACAATTTATTAAAAGCACTAAGGCCCCTATTTATCAAAGGTCTTGCGGACCTGATCCGACAGTGCGGATCAGGTCCGCAAGAGTTTGCTAAATGCGGAGAGCAATACGCTCTCCGCATTTAACATTGCACCAGCAGCTCACAAGAGCTGCTGGTGCAACGCCGCCCCCTGCTGACTCGCGGCCAATCAGCCGCCAGCAGGGAGGTGTCAATCAACCCGATCGTACTCGATCGGGTTGAATTACGGCGATTCCTGTCCGCTTGCTCAGAGCAGGCGGACAGGGTTATAGAGCAGCAGTCTTTAGACCGCTGCTTCATAACTTGTGTTTCTGGCGAGTCTGAAGACTCGTCAGAAACACGGCCCTTCAAGCTCCGTACAGAGTTTAATAAATATGGGCCTACGGGTAACAGGTACAAACATACAATTATACTATGCGTGTGATAGTCCGTTGTTACAGACTGCATGAAGCTCCACACCGTATCTGTAATCTTTCCGTACTGAACAAGTACCGCTCTTTGTAATTAATTTGAACAATGTTTAAATAACTCCAACGATTGTTTCACCAACTGCTGTTAGCTTTTTCAAGGAGCAATATTTTTTTGAATAATTTTTATTAGATTAGATTTTTATTATGAGTGTAACTGTACTTTGAAATGTATTTTTGATGTATTTTTTTTGCAAAACAGTTAACTAGAGCTCTGAGGATGCAGTAATCATTCTATTGTAAATAACGATTGCGCTCAAGCGATCCCGTTTGCTTTCAACTTTTAATGTGAGCAGAAAATCAGATGCTCGCAAATACCCGTGAAATACCTCTTATCATTCAAACGTAACTGTTAGAGTACCACTCGTAATCTGGCCCTATGTGGGGTATAAAACTAGGGTAGTTTTATACACAGGTGTTAAGTTTTATTTTGACAAAGGCATGCACATAAATGTAATGCAAATATAATAGTATAATAGTTATAATAGGTCATTTATTTAAAATAATGGAAACCAGTGCGTTGTTTACGCTAATAAAATTATAATGTTAAAAGCTTAATTTACATATACTGTATATGGAGGCTCCTCTATAGGAGCACATGAGTAAGTGAACCCCTGAACCCCAGCAAAAAAAAAGAGAAAGAAATAAAACAATTAACAAATTCAATAAATAAAACCTTTTGGGCTGAATAATTATAATTTTTCCTATAGGTGGGTCTCCAGACTGCACTGCAGTTTTGTTTAAAAAAAAAAACCAAATAGCCATTTTTACTTGTCTATCGCACCGCACATGCAATAGAATTTGGACTAGGCAAAAAGCCCTTAGCACTTTTTCCCAAGTGCCTGCTGCGCCGCCCATAGCCAAGCCCATAACTTTGCTAATCGTACAGCTTTCGCTGTGCGAGTGAGACCCAGACGTCACGTCACCAACGAGGCTCCTCCTTCCGCACGCCACATGTGACATCATCACATGCGGCATGCGTGCGGGAGGAGGAGCCTCGTCGGCACCAAACAGAGGAATCCATATAGGTGCACTAGCAGCTAGCTGGTAGCAAGAGAGGAGAGGGCAGGGCTGAGGCTGAGGCTGAGAGAAATAGAGACAGGGCAGAGTTCTGATTGAGTGAAATAGAGACAGGGCAGAGTGCTGAGACTGAGAGAAATAGAGACAGGGCAGAGTGCTGAGAGAAATAGAGACAGGGCAGAGTGCTGAGGGTGAGAGAAATAGAGACAGGGCAGAGTGCTGAGTGAGTGAAATAGAGACAGGGCAGAGTGATGAGACTGAGAGAAATAGAGACAGGGCAGAGTGCTGAGACAGAGAGAAATAGAGACACAGCAGAATGCTGATACTGAGAGAAAGAGACAGGGCAGAGTGCTGAGACTGAGAGAAATAGAGAAAGGGCAGAGTGCTGAGTGAGTGAAATAGAGACAGGGCAGAGTGCTGAGTGAGTGAAATAGAGACAGGGCAGAGTGCTGAGACTGAGATAAATAGAGACAGGGCAGAGTGCTGAGACTGAGATAAATAGAGACAGGGCAGAGTGCTGAGACTGAGATAAATAGAGACAGGGCAGAGTGCTGAGTGAGTGAAATAGAGACAGGGCAGAGTGCTGAGACTGAGAGAAATAGAGACAGGGCAGTGTGCTGAGACTGAGAGAAATAGAGACAGGGCAGAGTGCTGAGACTGAGAGAAATAGAGACACGGCAAAATGCTGATACTGAGAGAAATAGAGAAAGGGCAGAGTGCTGAGACTGAAAGAAATAGAGAGAGGGCAGAGTGCTGAGTGAGTCGTGAAATAGAGACAGGGCAGAATGCTGAGACTGAGAGAAATAGAGACAGAGCAGAGTGATGAGACTGAGAGAAATAGAGACAGGGCAGCTTGATGACACTGAGAGAAATAGAGACAGAGCAGAATGCTGAGACTGAGAGAAATAGAGACAGGGCAGAGTGATGAGACCTAGAGAAATAGAGACAGGGTAGAGTGCTGAGACTGAGAGAAATAGAGACAGCAGAGTGCTGAGACTGAGAGAAATAGAGACAGGGCAGCTTGATGACACTGAGAGAAATAGAGACAGAGCAGAATGCTGAGACTGAGAGAAATAGAGACAGAGCAGAGTGCTGAGAGAAATAGAGACAGGGCAGAGTGATGAGACTGAGAGAAATAGAGACAGGACAGAGTGCTGAGACTGAGAGAAATAGAGACAGGGCAGAATGCTGAGACTGAGAGAAATAGAGACAGGGCAGGGTGCTGAGACTGAGAGAAATAGAGACAGGGCAGAGTGCTGAGACTGAGAGAAATAGAGACAGGGCAGTGTGATGAGACTGAGAGAAATAGAGACAGGGCAGAGTGCTGAGTGAGTGAAATAGAGACAGGGCAGAGTGATGAGACTGAGAGAAATAGAGACAGGGCAGAGTGCTGAGACAGAGAGAAATAGAGACACAGCAGAATGCTGATACTGAGAGAAAGAGACAGGGCAGAGTGCTGAGACTGAGAGAAATAGAGAAAGGGCAGAGTGCTGAGTGAGTGAAATAGAGACAGGGCAGAGTGCTGAGTGAGTGAAATAGAGACAGGGCAGAGTGATGAGACTGAGAGAAATAGAGACAGGGCAGAGTGCTGAGACAGAGAGAAATAGAGACAGAGCAGAATGCTGATACTGAGAGAAATAGAGACAGAGCAGAGTGATGAGACTGAGAGAAATAGAGACAGGGCAGCTTGATGACACTGAGAGAAATAGAGACAGAGCAGAATGCTGAGACTGAGAGAAATAGAGACAGGGCAGAGTGATGAGACCTAGAGAAATAGAGACAGGGTAGAGTGCTGAGACTGAGAGAAATAGAGACAGCAGAGTGCTGAGACTGAGAGAAATAGAGACAGGGCAGCTTGATGACACTGAGAGAAATAGAGACAGAGCAGAATGCTGAGACTGAGAGAAATAGAGACAGAGCAGAGTGCTGAGAGAAATAGAGACAGGGCAGAGTGATGAGACTGAGAGAAATAGAGACAGGACAGAGTGCTGAGACTGAGAGAAATAGAGACAGGGCAGAATGCTGAGACTGAGAGAAATAGAGACAGGGCAGGGTGCTGAGACTGAGAGAAATAGAGACAGGGCAGAGTGCTGAGACTGAGAGAAATAGAGACAGGGCAGTGTGATGAGACTGAGAGAAATAGAGACAGGGCAGAGTGCTGAGTGAGTGAAATAGAGACAGGGCAGAGTGATGAGACTGAGAGAAATAGAGACAGGGCAGAGTGCTGAGACAGAGAGAAATAGAGACACAGCAGAATGCTGATACTGAGAGAAAGAGACAGGGCAGAGTGCTGAGACTGAGAGAAATAGAGAAAGGGCAGAGTGCTGAGTGAGTGAAATAGAGACAGGGCAGAGTGCTGAGTGAGTGAAATAGAGACAGGGCAGAGTGCTGAGACTGAGATAAATAGAGACAGGGCAGAGTGCTGAGTGAGTGAAATAGAGACAGGGCAGAGTGCTGAGACTGAGAGAAACAGTGACAGGGCAGAGTGCTGAGACTGAGAGAAATAGAGACAGGGCAGAGTGCTGAGACTGAGAGAAATAGAGACAGGGCAGAGTGCTGAGACTGAGAGAAATAGAGACACGGCAAAATGCTGATACTGAGAGAAATAGAGAAAGGGCAGAGTGCTGAGACTGAAAGAAATAGAGAGAGGGCAGAGTGCTGAGTGAGTCGTGAAATAGAGATAGGGCAGAGTGCTGAGTGAGTGAAATAGAGACAGGGCAGAATGCTGAGACTGAGAGAAATAGAGACAGGGCAGAGTGATGAGACCTAGAGAAATAGAGACAGGGTAGAGTGCTGAGACTGAGAGAAATAGAGACAGCAGAGTGCTGAGACTGAGAGAAATAGAGACAGGGCAGCTTGATGACACTGAGAGAAATAGAGACAGAGCAGAATGCTGAGACTGAGAGAAATAGAGACAGAGCAGAGTGCTGAGAGAAATAGAGACAGGGCAGAGTGATGAGACTGAGAGAAATAGAGACAGGACAGAGTGCTGAGACTGAGAGAAATAGAGACAGGGCAGAATGCTGAGACTGAGAGAAATAGAGACAGGGCAGGGTGCTGAGACTGAGAGAAATAGAGACAGGGCTGAGTGCTGAGACTGAGAGAAATAGAGACAGGGCAGAATGCTGAGACTAAGAGAAATAGAGACAGGGCAGTGTGATGAGACTGAGAGAAATAGAGCCAGAACAGAGTGCTGAGACTGAGAGAAATAGAGACAGAGCAGAGTGCTGAGACTGAGAGAAATAGAGACAGGGCAGAGTGATGAGACTGAGAGAAATAGAGACAGGGCAGAGTGATGAGACCTAGAGAAATAGAGACAGGGTAGAGTGCTGAGACTGAGAGAAATAGAGACAGCAGAGTGCTGAGACTGAGAGAAATAGAGACAGGGCAGCTTGATGACACTGAGAGAAAAAGAGACAGAGCAGAATGCTGAGACTGAGAGAAATAGAGACAGAGCAGAGTGCTGAGAGAAATAGAGACAGGGCAGAGTGCTGAGACTGAGAGAAATAGAGACAGGGCAGAATGCTGAGACTGAGAGAAATAGAGACAGGGCAGGGTGCTGAGACTGAGAGAAATAGAGACAGGGCAGAGTGCTGAGACTGAGAGAAATAGAGACAGGGCAGAATGCTGAGACTAAGAGAAATAGAGACAGGGTAGAGTGCTGAGACTGAGAGAAATAGAGACAGGGCAGTGTTATGAGACTGAGAGAAATAGAGCCAGAACAGAGTGCTGAGACTGAGAGAAATAGAGACAGAGCAGAGTGCTGAGACTGAGAGAAATAGAGACAGGGCAGAGTGATGAGACTGAGAGAAATAGAGACAGAGCAGAGTGCTGAGACTGAGAGAAATAGAGACAGGGCAGAGTGATGAGACTGAGATAAATAGAGACAGAGCAGAGTGCTGAGACTGAGAGATATAGAGACAGGGCAGAGAACTGAGAGAAATAGAGACAGGGCAGAGTGCTGAGACTGAGAAAAATAGAGACAGGGCAGAGTGCTGAGAGAAATAGAGACAGAGCAGACTGCTGAGACTGAGGGAAATAGAGACAGGGCAGAGTGCTGAGACTGAGAGAAATGGAGACAGGGAAGAGTGCTGAGAGAAATAGAGACAGAGCAGACTGCTGAGACTGAGAGAAATAGAGACAGGGCAGAGTGCTGAGACTGAGAGAAATGGAGACAGGGCAGAGTGATGAGACTGAGAGAAATAGAGACAGAGCAGAATGCTGATACTGAGAGAAATAGAGACAGAGCAGAGTGATGAGACTGAGAGAAATAGAGACAGGACAGAGTGCTGAGACTGAGAGAAATAGAGACAGGGCAGAGTGCTGAGACTGAGAGAAATACAGACAGGACAGAGTGCTGAGACTGAGAGAAATAGAGACAGGTCAGAGTGCTGAGACTGAGATAAATAGAGACAGAGCAGAGTGCTGAGACTGAGACAAAATAGAGACAGGGCAGAGTGCTGAGAGAAATAGAGACAGAGCAGACTGCTGAGACTGAGAGAAATAGAGACAGGGCAGAGTGCTGAGACTGAGAGAAATGGAGACAGGGCAGAGTGATGAGACTGAGAGAAATAGAGACAGGACAGAATGCTGATACTGAGAGAAATAGAGACAGAGCAGAGTGATGAGACTGAGAGAAATAGAGACAGGACAGAGTGCTGAGACTGAGAGAAATAGAGACAGGGCAGAGTGCTGAGACTGAGAGAAATACAGACAGGACAGAGTGCTGAGAATGAGAGAAATAGAGACAGGTCAGAGTGCTGAGACTGAGATAAATAGAGACAGAGCAGAGTGCTGAGACTGAGAGAAATAGAGACAGAGCAGAGTGCTGAGACTGAGAGAAATAGAGACAGAGCAGAGTGCTAAGACTGAGAGAAATAGAGACAGAGCAGAGTGCTGAGACTGAGAGAAATAGAGACAAGGAAGAATGCTGAGACTGAGAGAAAGAGACAGGGCAGAGTGATGAGACTGAGGGAAATAGAGACAGAGCAGACTGCTGAGACTGAGAGAAATAGAGACAGAGCAGAGTGCTGCTGAGACTGAGAGAAATAGAGACAGAGCAGAGTGCTGAGACTGAGAGAAATAGAGACAGGGCAGAGTGCTGAGACTGAGAGAAATAGAGACAGGGCAGAGTGATGAGACTGAGAGAAATAGAGACAGAGCAGAATGCTGAGACTGAGAGAAATAGAGACAGAGCAGAGTGCTGAGAGAAATAGAGACAGGGCAGAGTGATGAGACTGAGAGAAATAGAGACAGGGCAGAGTGCTGAGACAGAGAGAAATAGAGAGAGGGCAGAATGCTGAGACTGAGAGAAATAGAGACAAGGCAGAGTGCTGAGACTGAGAGAAATAGAGACAGGGCAGAGTGCTGAGACTGAGAGAAATAGAGACAGGGCAGAATGCTGAAACTAAGAGAAATAGAGACAGAGCAGAGTGCTGAGACTGAGAGAAATAGAGACAGGGCAGAGTGATGAGACTGAGAGAAATAGAGACAGAGCAGAGTGCTGAGACTGAGAGTAACAGAAACAGGGCAGAGTTATGAGACTGAGATAAATAGAGACAGAGCAGAGTGCTGAGACTGAGAGATATAGAGACAGGGCAGAGTACTGAGAGAAATAGAGACAGGGCAGAGTGCTGAGACTGAGAGAAATAGAGACAGGACAGAGTGCTGAGAGTGACTGAGAGAAACAGATACAGGGCATAGTGCTGAGACTGAGAGAAATACAGTCAGGGCAGAGTGCTGAGACTGAGAGAAATAGAGACAGAGCAGAGTGCTGAGACTGAGAGAAATACAGACAGGGCAGAGTGCTGAGACTGAGACTGAGAGAAATAGAGACAGGTCAGAGTGCTGAGACTGAGATAAATAGAGACAGGGCAGAATGCTGAGACTGAGAGATAAAAAGACAGGACAGAGTGCTGAGACTGAAACAGAGACAGGGCAGAATGCTGAGACTGAGAGAAAAAGAGACAGGTCAGAGTGCTGAGACTGAGATAAATAGAGACAGGGCAGAATGCTGAGACTGAGAGAAAAAAAGACAGGACAGAGTGCTGAGACTGAGAGAAACAGAGACAGGGCAGAATGCTGAGACTGAGAGAAAAAGAGACAGGTCAGAGTGCTGGGACTGAGATAAATAGAGACAGAGCGGAGTGCTGAGACTGAGAGAAATAGAGACAGAGCAGAGTGCTGAGACTGAGAGAAATAGAGACAGAGCAGAGTGCTAAGACTGAGAGAAATAGAGACAGAGCAGAGTGCTGAGACTGAGAGAAATAGAGACAGGGCAGAGTGCTGAGACTGAGACTGAGAGAAATAGAGACAGGTCAGAGTGCTGAGACTGAGAAAAATAGAGACAGGGCAGAGTGATGAGACTGAGTGAAATAGAGACAGAGCAGACTGCTGAGACTGAGAGAAATAGAGACAGAGCAGAGTGATGAGACTGAGAGAAATAGAGACAGAGCAGAGTGCTAAGACTGAGAGAAATAGAGACAGGGAAGAGTGCTGAGACTGAGAGAAATAGAGACAGGGCAGATTGATGAGACTGAGAGAAATAGAGACAGAGCAGAATGCTGAGACTGAGAGAAATAGAGACAGAGCAGAGTGCTGAGAGAAATAGAGACAGGGCAGAGTGATGAGACTGAGAGAAATAGAGACAGGACAGAGTGCTGAGTCTGAGAGAATTAGAGACAGGGCAGAATGCTGAGACTGAGAGAAATAGAGACAGGGCAGAGTGCTGAGACTGAGAGAAATAGGGACAGGGCAGAGTGCTGAGACTGAGAGACATAGAGACAGGGCAGAATGCTGACACTAAGAGAAATAGAGACAGGGTAGAGTGCTGAGACTGAGAGAAATAGAGACAGGGCAGTGTGATGAGACTGAGAGAAATAGAGCCAGAACAGAGTGCTGAGACTGAGAGAAATAGAGACAGAGCAGAATGCTGAGACTGAGAGAAATAGAGACAGGGCAGAGTGATGAGACTGAGAGAAATAGAGACAGAGCAGAGTGCTGAGATTGAGAGAAATAGAGACAGGGCAGAGTTATGAGACTGAGAGAAATAGAGACATGGCAGAGTGATGAGACTGAGATAAATTGAGACAGAGCAGAGTGCTGAGAGAAATAGAGACAGGGCAGAGTGCTGAGAGAAATAGAGACAGAGCAGACTGCTGAGACGGAGAGAAATAGAGACAGGGCAGAGTGCTGAGACTGAGAGAAATGGAGACAGGGCAGAGAGATGAGACTGAGAGAAATAGAGACAGAGCAGAATGCTGATACTGAGAGAAATAGAGACAGAGCAGAGTGATGAGACTGAGAGAAATAGAGACAGGACAGAGTGCTGAGACTGAGAGAAATAGAGACAGGTCAGATTGCTGAGACTGAGATAAATAGAGACAGAGCAGAGTGCTGAGACTGAGAGAAATAGAGACAGGGCAGAGTGCTGAGACTGAGAGATATAGAGACAGGGCAGAGTACTGAGAGAAATAGAGACAGGGCAGAGTGCTGAGACTGAGAGAAATAGAGACAGGGCAGAGTGATGAGACTGAGAGAAATAGAGATAGAGCAGAATGCTGAGACAGAGAGAAATAGAGACAGAGCAGAGTGCTGAGAGAAATAGAGACAGGGCAGAGTGATGAGACTGAGAGAAATAGAGACAGGGCAGAGTGCTGAGACAGAGAGAAATAGAGACAGGGCAGAATGCTGAGACTGAGAGAAATAGAGACAAGGCAGAGTGCTGAGACTGAGAGAAATAGAGACAGGGCAGAGTGCTGAGACTGAGAGAAATAGAGACAGGGCAGAATGCTGAAACTAAGAGAAATAGAGACAGGGTAGAGTGATGAGACTGAGAGAAATAGAGCCAGAACAGAGTGCTGAGACTGAGAGAAATAGAGACAGAGCAGAGTGCTGAGACTGAGAGAAATAGAGACAGGGCAGAGTGATGAGACTGAGAGAAATAGAGACAGAGCAGAGTGCTGAGACTGAGAGTAACAGAAACAGGGCAGAGTTATGAGACTGAGATAAATAGAGACAGAGCAGAGTGCTGAGACTGAGAGATATAGAGACAGGGCAGAGTACTGAGAGAAATAGAGACAGGGCAGAGTGCTGAGACTGAGAGAAATAGAGACAGGACAGAGTGCTGAGAGTGACTGAGAGAAACAGAGACAGGGCATAGTGCTGAGACTGAGAGAAATACAGACAGGGCAGAGTGCTGAGACTGAGAGAAATAGAGACAGAGCAGAGTGCTGAGACTGAGAGAAATACAGACAGGGCAGAGTGCTGAGACTGAGACTGAGAGAAATAGAGACAGGTCAGAGTGCTGAGACTGAGATAAATAGAGACAGGGCAGAATGCTGAGACTGAGAGATAAAAAGACAGGACAGAGTGCTAAGACTGAGAGAAACAGAGACAGGGCAGAATGCTGAGACTGAGAGAAAAAGAGACAGGTCAGAGTGCTGAGACTGAGATAAATAGAGACAGGGCAGAATGCTGAGACTGAGAGAAAAAAAGACAGGACAGAGTGCTGAGACTGAGAGAAACAGAGACAGGGCAGAATGCTGAGACTGAGAGAAAAAGAGACAGGTCAGAGTGCTGAGACTGAGATAAATAGAGACAGGGCAGAATGCTGAGACTGAGAGATAAAAAGACAGGACAGAGTGCTGAGACTGAAACAGAGACAGGGCAGAATGCTGAGACTGAGAGAAAAAGAGACAGGTCAGAGTGCTGAGACTGAGATAAATAGAGACAGGGCAGAATGCTGAGACTGAGAGAAAAAAAGACAGGACAGAGTGCTGAGACTGAGAGAAACAGAGACAGGGCAGAATGCTGAGACTGAGAGAAAAAGAGACAGGTCAGAGTGCTGGGACTGAGATAAATAGAGACAGAGCGGAGTGCTGAGACTGAGAGAAATAGAGACAGAGCAGAGTGCTGAGACTGAGAGAAATAGAGACAGAGCAGAGTGCTAAGACTGAGAGAAATAGAGACAGAGCAGAGTGCTGAGACTGAGAGAAATAGAGACAGGGCAGAGTGCTGAGACTGAGACTGAGAGAAATAGAGACAGGTCAGAGTGCTGAGACTGAGAAAAATAGAGACAGGGCAGAGTGATGAGACTGAGTGAAATAGAGACAGAGCAGACTGCTGAGACTGAGAGAAATAGAGACAGAGCAGAGTGATGAGACTGAGAGAAATAGAGACAGAGCAGAGTGCTAAGACTGAGAGAAATAGAGACAGGGAAGAGTGCTGAGACTGAGAGAAATAGAGACAGGGCAGATTGATGAGACTGAGAGAAATAGAGACAGAGCAGAATGCTGAGACTGAGAGAAATAGAGACAGAGCAGAGTGCTGAGAGAAATAGAGACAGGGCAGAGTGATGAGACTGAGAGAAATAGAGACAGGACAGAGTGCTGAGACTGAGAGAAATAGAGACAGGGCAGAATGCTGAGACTGAGAGAAATAGAGACAGGGCAGAGTGCTGAGACTGAGAGAAATAGGGACAGGGCAGAGTGCTGAGACTGAGAGACATAGAGACAGGGCAGAATGCTGACACTAAGAGAAATAGAGACAGGGTAGAGTGCTGAGACTGAGAGAAATAGAGACAGGGCAGTGTGATGAGACTGAGAGAAATAGAGCCAGAACAGAGTGCTGAGACTGAGAGAAATAGAGACAGAGCAGAATGCTGAGACTGAGAGAAATAGAGACAGGGCAGAGTGATGAGACTGAGAGAAATAGAGACAGAGCAGAGTGCTGAGATTGAGAGAAATAGAGACAGGGCAGAGTTATGAGACTGAGAGAAATAGAGACATGGCAGAGTGATGAGACTGAGATAAATTGAGACAGAGCAGAGTGCTGAGAGAAATAGAGACAGGGCAGAGTGCTGAGAGAAATAGAGACAGAGCAGACTGCTGAGACGGAGAGAAATAGAGACAGGGCAGAGTGCTGAGACTGAGAGAAATGGAGACAGGGCAGAGAGATGAGACTGAGAGAAATAGAGACAGAGCAGAATGCTGATACTGAGAGAAATAGAGACAGAGCAGAGTGATGAGACTGAGAGAAATAGAGACAGGACAGAGTGCTGAGACTGAGAGAAATAGAGACAGGTCAGAGTGCTGAGACTGAGATAAATAGAGACAGAGCAGAGTGCTGAGACTGAGAGAAATAGAGACAGGGCAGAGTGCTGAGACTGAGAGATATAGAGACAGGGCAGAGTACTGAGAGAAATAGAGACAGGGCAGAGTGCTGAGACTGAGAGAAATAGAGACAGGGCAGAGTGATGAGACTGAGAGAAATAGAGATAGAGCAGAATGCTGAGACAGAGAGAAATAGAGACAGAGCAGAGTGCTGAGAGAAATAGAGACAGGGCAGAGTGATGAGACTGAGAGAAATAGAGACAGGGCAGAGTGCTGAGACAGAGAGAAATAGAGACAGGGCAGAATGCTGAGACTGAGAGAAATAGAGACAGGGCAGAGTGCTGAGACTGAGAGAAATAGAGACAGGGCAGAGTGCTGAGACTGAGAGAAATAGAGACAGGGCAGAATGCTGAAACTAAGAGAAATAGAGACAGGGTAGAGTGATGAGACTGAGAGAAATAGAGCCAGAACAGAGTGCTGAGACTGAGAGAAATAGAGACAGAGCAGAGTGCTGAGACTGAGAGAAATAGAGACAGGGCAGAGTGATGAGACTGAGAGAAATAGAGACAGAGCAGAGTGCTGAGACTGAGAGTAACAGAAACAGGGCAGAGTTATGAGACTGAGATAAATAGAGACAGAGCAGAGTGCTGAGACTGAGAGATATAGAGACAGGGCAGAGTACTGAGAGAAATAGAGACAGGGCAGAGTGCTGAGACTGAGAGAAATAGAGACAGGACAGAGTGCTGAGAGTGACTGAGAGAAACAGAGACAGGGCATAGTGCTGAGACTGAGAGAAATACAGACAGGGCAGAGTGCTGAGACTGAGAGAAATAGAGACAGAGCAGAGTGCTGAGACTGAGAGAAATACAGACAGGGCAGAGTGCTGAGACTGAGACTGAGAGAAATAGAGACAGGTCAGAGTGCTGAGACTGAGATAAATAGAGACAGGGCAGAATGCTGAGACTGAGAGATAAAAAGACAGGACAGAGTGCTAAGACTGAGAGAAACAGAGACAGGGCAGAATGCTGAGACTGAGAGAAAAAGAGACAGGTCAGAGTGCTGAGACTGAGATAAATAGAGACAGGGCAGAATGCTGAGACTGAGAGAAAAAAAGACAGGACAGAGTGCTGAGACTGAGAGAAACAGAGACAGGGCAGAATGCTGAGACTGAGAGAAAAAGAGACAGGTCAGAGTGCTGAGACTGAGATAAATAGAGACAAAGCGGAGTGCTGAGACTGAGAGAAATAGAGACAGAGCAGAGTGCTGAGACTGAGAGAAATAGAGACAGAGCAGAGTGCTAAGACTGAGAGAAATAGAGACAGAGCAGAGTGCTGAGACTGAGAGAAATAGAGACAGGGCAGAGTGCTGAGACTGAGACTGAGAGAAATAGAGGCAGGTCAGAGTGCTGAGACTGAGAAAAATAGAGACAGGGCAGAGTGATGAGACTGAGTGAAATAGAGACAGAGCAGACTGCTGAGACTGAGAGAAATAGAGACAGAGCAGAGTGATGAGACTGAGAGAAATAGAGACAGAGCAGAGTGCTAAGACTGAGAGAAATAGAGACAGGGAAGAGTGCTGAGACTGAGAGAAATAGAGACAGGACAGAGTGCTGAGTCTGAGAGAATTAGAGACAGGGCAGAATGCTGAGACTGAGAGAAATAGAGACAGGGCAGAGTGCTGAGACTGAGAGAAATAGAGACAGGGATGAGTGCTGAGACTGAGAGAAATAGAGACAGGGCAGAGTGCTGAGACTGAGAGACATAGAGACAGGGCAGAATGCTGACACTAAGAGAAATAGAGACAGGGTAGAGTGCTGAGACTGAGAGAAATAGAGACAGGGCAGATTGATGAGACTGAGAGAAATAGAGACAGAGCAGAATGCTGGGACTGAGAGAAATAGAGACAGAGCAGAGTGCTGAGAGAAATAGAGACAGGGCAGAGTGATGAGACTGAGAGAAATAGAGACAGGACAGAGTGCTGAGTCTGAGAGAATTAGAGACAGGGCAGAATGCTGAGACTGAGAGAAATAGAGACAGGGCAGAGTGCTGAGACTGAGAGAAATAGAGACAGGGCAGAGTGCTGAGACTGAGAGACATAGAGACAGGGCAGAATGCTGACACTAAGAGAAATAGAGACAGGGTAGAGTGCTGAGACTGAGAGAAATAGAGACAGGGCAGTGTGATTAGACTGAGAGAAATAGAGCCAGAACAGAGTGCTGAGACTGAGAGAAATAGAGACAGAGCAGAAAGCTGAGACTGAGAGAAATAGAGACAGGGCAGAGTGATGAGACTGAGAGAAATAGAGACAGAGCAGAGTGCTGAGACTGAGATAAATAGAGACAGAGCGGAGTGCTGAGACTGAGAGAAATAGAGACAGAGCAGAGTGCTGAGACTGAGAGAAATAGAGACAGAGCAGAGTGCTAAGACTGAGAGAAATAGAGACAGAGCAGAGTGCTGAGACTGAGAGAAATAGAGACAGGGCAGAGTGCTGAGACTGAGACTGAGAGAAATAGAGACAGGTCAGAGTGCTGAGACTGAGAAAAATAGAGACAGGGCAGAGTGATGAGACTGAGTGAAATAGAGACAGAGCAGACTGCTGAGACTGAGAGAAATAGAGACAGAGCAGAGTGATGAGACTGAGAGAAATAGAGACAGAGCAGAGTGCTAAGACTGAGAGAAATAGAGACAGGGAAGAGTGCTGAGACTGAGAGAAATAGAGACAGGACAGAGTGCTGAGTCTGAGAGAATTAGAGACAGGGCAGAATGCTGAGACTGAGAGAAATAGAGACAGGGCAGAGTGCTGAGACTGAGAGAAATAGAGACAGGGCAGAGTGCTGAGACTGAGAGAAATAGAGACAGGGCAGAGTGCTGAGACTGAGAGACATAGAGACAGGGCAGAATGCTGACACTAAGAGAAATAGAGACAGGGTAGAGTGCTGAGACTGAGAGAAATAGAGACAGGGCAGATTGATGAGACTGAGAGAAATAGAGACAGAGCAGAATGCTGAGACTGAGAGAAATAGAGACAGAGCAGAGTGCTGAGAGAAATAGAGACAGGGCAGAGTGATGAGACTGAGAGAAATAGAGACAGGACAGAGTGCTGAGTCTGAGAGAATTAGAGACAGGGCAGAATGCTGAGACTGAGAGAAATAGAGACAGGGCAGAGTGCTGAGACTGAGAGAAATAGAGACAGGGCAGAGTGCTGAGACTGAGAGACATAGAGACAGGGCAGAATGCTGACACTAAGAGAAATAGAGACAGGGTAGAGTGCTGAGACTGAGAGAAATAGAGACAGGGCAGTGTGATGAGACTGAGAGAAATAGAGCCAGAACAGAGTGCTGAGACTGAGAGAAATAGAGACAGAGCAGAATGCTGAGACTGAGAGAAATAGAGACAGGGCAGAGTGATGAGACTGAGAGAAATAGAGACAGAGCAGAGTGCTGAGACTGAGAGAAATAGAGACAGGGCAGAGTGATGAGACTGAGAGAAATAGAGACATGGCAGAGTGATGAGACTGAGATAAATTGAGACAGAGCAGAGTGCTGAGACTAAGAGATATAGAGACAGGGCAGAGTGCTGAGAGAAATAGAGACAGGGCAGAGTGCTGAGAGAAATAGAGACAGAGCAGACTGCTGAGACGGAGAGAAATAGAGACAGGGCAGAGTGCTGAGACTGAGAGAAATGGAGACAGGGCAGAGTGATGAGACTGAGAGAAATAGAGACAGAGCAGAATGCTGATACTGAGAGAAATAGAGACAGAGCAGAGTGATGAGACAGAGAGAAATAGAGACAGGGCAGAATGCTGAGACTGAGAGAAATAGAGACAAGGCAGAGTGCTGAGACTGAGAGAAATAGAGACAGGGCAGAGTGCTGAGACTGAGAGAAATAGAGACAGGGCAGAATGCTGAAACTAAGAGAAATAGAGACAGGGTAGAGTGATGAGACTGAGAGAAATAGAGCCAGAACAGAGTGCTGAGACTGAGAGAAATAGAGACAGAGCAGAGTGCTGAGACTGAGAGAAATAGAGACAGGGCAGAGTGCTGAGACTGAGACTGAGAGAAATAGAGACAGGTCAGAGTGCTGAGACTGAGAAAAATAGAGACAGGGCAGAGTGATGAGACTGAGTGAAATAGAGACAGAGCAGACTGCTGAGACTGAGAGAAATAGAGACAGAGCAGAGTGATGAGACTGAGAGAAATAGAGACAGAGCAGAGTGCTAAGACTGAGAGAAATAGAGACAGGGAAGAGTGCTGAGACTGAGAGAAATAGAGACAGGGCAGATTGATGAGACTGAGAGAAATAGAGACAGAGCAGAATGCTGAGACTGAGAGAAATAGAGACAGAGCAGAGTGCTGAGAGAAATAGAGACAGGGCAGAGTGATGAGACTGAGAGAAATAGAGACAGGACAGAGTGCTGAGTCTGAGAGAATTAGAGACAGGGCAGAATGCTGAGACTGAGAGAAATAGAGACAGGGCAGAGTGCTGAGACTGAGAGAAATAGAGACAGGGCAGAGTGCTGAGACTGAGAGACATAGAGACAGGGCAGAATGCTGACACTAAGAGAAATAGAGACAGGGTAGAGTGCTGAGACTGAGAGAAATAGAGACAGGGCAGTGTGATGAGACTGAGAGAAATAGAGCCAGAACAGAGTGCTGAGACTGAGAGAAATAGAGACAGAGCAGAATGCTGAGACTGAGAGAAATAGAGACAGGGCAGATTGATGAGACTGAGAGAAATAGAGACAGAGCAGAGTGCTGAGACTGAGAGAAATAGAGACAGGGCAGAGTGATGAGACTGAGAGAAATAGAGACATGGCAGAGTGATGAGACTGAGATAAATTGAGACAGAGCAGAGTGCTGAGACTAAGAGATATAGAGACAGGGCAGAGTGCTGAGAGAAATAGAGACAGGGCAGAGTGCTGAGAGAAATAGAGACAGAGCAGACTGCTGAGACGGAGAGAAATAGAGACAGGGCAGAGTGCTGAGACTGAGAGAAATGGAGACAGGGCAGAGTGATGAGACTGAGAGAAATAGAGACAGAGCAGAATGCTGATACTGAGAGAAATAGAGACAGAGCAGAGTGATGAGACTGAGAGAAATGGAGACAGGACAGAGTGCTGAGACTGAGAGAAATAGAGACAGGTCAGAGTGCTGAGACTGAGATAAATAGAGACAGAGCAGAGTGCTGAGACTGAGAGAAATAGAGACAGGGCAGAGTGCTGAGACTGAGAGATATAGAGACAGGGCAGAGTACTGAGAGAAATAGAGACAGGGCAGAGTGCTGAGACTGAGAGAAATAGAGACAGGGCAGAGTGCTGAGAGAAATAGAGACAGAGCAGACTGCTGAGACTGAGAGAAATAGAGACAGGGCAGAGTGCTGAGACTGAGAGAAATAGAGACAGGGCAGAGTGATGAGACTGAGAGAAATAGAGACAGAGCAGAATGCTGATACTGAGAGAAATAGAGACAGAGCAGAGTGATGAGACTGAGAGAAATAGAGACAGGACAGAGTGCTGAGACTGAGAGAAATAGAGACAGGGCAGAGTGCTGAGACTGAGAGAAATACAGACAGGACAGAGTGCGGAGACTGAGAGAAATAGAGACAGGTCAGAGTGCTGAGACTGAGATAAATAGAGACAGAGCAGAGTGCTGAGACTAAGAGAAATAGAGACAGGGCAGAGTGCTGAGAGAAATAGAGACAGAGCAGACTGCTGAGACTGAGAGAAATAGAGACAGGGCAGAGTGCTGAGACTGAGAGAAATGGAGACAGGGCAGAGTGATGAGACTGAGAGAAATAGAGACAGAGCAGAATGCTGATACTGAGAGAAATAGAGACAGAGCAGAGTGATGAGACTGAGAGAAATAGAGACAGGACAGGGTGCTGAGACTGAGAGAAATCAAGACAGGGCAGAGTGCTGAGACTGAGAGAAATACAGACTGGACAGAGTGCTGAGACTGAGAGAAATAGAGACAGGTCAGAGTGCTGAGACTGAGATAAATAGAGACACACAGAGCAGAGTGCTGAGACTGAGAGAAATAGAGACAGAGCAGAGTGCTGAGACTGAGAGAAATAGAGACAGAGCAGAGTGCTAAGACTGAGAGAAATAGAGACAGAGCAGAGTGCTGAGACTGAGAGAAATAGAGACAGGGCAGAGTGCTGAGACTGAGACTGAATGAAATAGAGACAGGTCAGAGTGCTGAGACTGAGAGAAATAGAGACAGGGCAGAGTGATGAGACTGAGGGAAATAGAGACAGAGCAGACTGATGAGACTGAGAGAAATAGAGACAGAGCAGAGTGCTGAGACTGAGAGAAATAGAGACAGAGCAGAGTGCTGAGACTGAGAGAAATAGAGACAGGGCAGAGTGCTGAGACTGAGAGAAATAGAGACAGGGCAGAGTGATGAGACTGAGAGAAATATAGACAGAGCAGAATGTTGAGACTGAGAGAAATAGAGACAGAGCAGAGTGCTGAGAGAAATAGAGACAGGGCAGAGTGATGAGACTGAGAGAAATAGAGACAGGGCAGAGTGCTGAGACAGAGAGAAATAGAGACAGGGCAGAATGCTGAGACTGAGAGAAATAGAGACAAGGCAGAGTGCTGAGACTGAGAGAAATAGAGACAGGGCAGAGTGCTGAGACTGAGAGAAATAGAGACAGGGCAGAATGCTGAGACTGAGAGAAATAGAGACAGGGTAGAGTGATGAGACTGAGAGAAATAGAGACAGGGCAGTGTGATGAGACTGAGAGAAATAGAGCCAGAACAGAGTGCTGAGACTGAGAGAAATAGAGGCAGAGCAGAGTGCATAGACTGAGAGAAATAGAGACAGGGCAGAGTGATGAGACTGAGAGAAATAGAGACAGTCGAAGTGGGGATAAGGGGGAGACTGGACAAGAAGGGGTTAATAAGCACTCATTCCTGTGATTATTAGTAACTATGTTGAAATATTCAACTAATGTGAGAGAATATAATTAAGTTAAAACTTATATTTTATTAAACCACTATTTAAAAAAAAGAGAGTGTTGATAACACTCTCACCGCAACTGGGTTGCCCCACACTAACACTCCACACTATTACCAATGAATGTCACACTGCAATATACCCAGACAGTAAACACAGGTTCCACCACCCCCCTGTATTCCTGGCCAGTAACAGGATACGCTGGCTTCAGGTGACAGGGATGGCTCCTACTCTGTGTATACCCGTCCCTTGCAGTGGATGACCTATTACATTAGTAAACTAAACTAGTAAACGTTAAAAATACTTATGTTGAGATAAGCATGTGGAAAGAAAGAGCACAAACGCGTTTCGGCCGAATAGCGGCCTTTCTCAATGTGCAATTGAATTTTGACAAGACGAATGACTCGCTCGCAGCACCTTATAAACCAAACCCCTATTTGATCCGTCCAATCATAGCGCGCATTGAATGTACGCCCATATTTCAATGAATCACGTGCGTTTCAGAACAACATGCTATCTGCTAGCTGATTGGTAACTGGTAACTGTATACAAGCCCAATCAGGAATAGCTTAATGTGGTCTACGTACGTTTGGGGGATGGCTAACAATAGTACTGTGTGTTTGATCACTATATTGATTCCGATTCTATGTGCACCCAAAATGATTGAAAGAGCTTACAATATTCCGGACATGGGTATTGTTATTGCGATAACCAAATGTCATGTCCAAAATAAGCCAAAACGTCACGATTGTGAAATACAGCTCATTTATAGAATTTGAATAATGCGGTTTGCACTTACGGTGTGTCAGTAAAGAGACCACCTTGTAGTACTTATTAGGCTGAAATGAAATTGTTGTATACATTCATTGCTTACTCCTTCCAATGCTCCTTTAAATTGTATCAATAATAGGGTTACCAATATATACAATTATGCTGTTAAGTATAACATTCTAGATATTCCCTTTAGTTTATATAGGTCCTTGCATCAAAAATATGTCGAATGTCATATGATATCAGGCCTGAAGGTACCTAAGAGTAAATTAGAGCTTATTGGTAAATAGGAAGAAAAGCAGCAGCTTAAACACTTGGATTAATATAGTAACCATTATATCATTGTGTTTATGATTTCATACAGTGATCCTTTACGCATCTGCAGTATCCTATACAGAAATTATTCTGGGTGCACATTAGAAATCGGTTTTACTGAGAATTACCATTAAGAGTCAGTATTAGTGCAAATTTAAAAATAGAAATGTACAGTAAATATTTTTAGAGGAATGCCCAAAAATTATTGTTCTCATTCATGCCATTAGGCATGACAGCATTTAAGTTAAAAATCCATCTCGCCTCTTTTCTCAAAAGGGCTTGTTCCATATCCTTGCCACGTATTCCTGGGCGTAATGTTTCCAGTCCCCAGAACTTAAAACTATTTGTTTTACCTCCATGACAGTGTAGAAAGTGCCTGGCAACACTGGTAATTTGTTTGCCCTTTTCTACATCCTTTGCCGCGTTCCTAATGTTGCTTAGGTGCTCAGTGATTCTGACCCCTACTTGTCTAGTGGTCATACCTACATAAAAACAATTGCAGCTGCATGATAGACAATAGATCACATTAGATGTCTTACAAGTGATGTGATTCTGAATCATCCATTTCTTGTTGAATCTATCCAGCATATATTTCTTTTTTACCATATATGTGCAGTTTTTGCAATTGCCACATGCTATAGATCCCTTATAGATTGGGGCTTTTTTGGCATTTCTATCAAAATGACTAGATGTTAACTGATCACTGAGGTTGTTTGCACGTCTGTAGGTGCATAAAGGATTCTGTGGGATGATGGAGTTAAGCTGTTCATCTAGTTGTAAGATATGCCAATGTGTGGACAGTATATTAGATACCTGTTGGCTTTGGTTGCAATATGTAGAGATGAATCTTAACAGATTGGAATTGGATTGTAACTTTTTGGGTCTTAAAAGTTCCTCCCTATTTTTGTGTAGTGCTTTCTGATAGGCTCTCTTAAGAGATTTTCTAGAGTAACCCCTTAGAAGTAATCTATTCCTTAGTTCATTAGGAGCCTTTTGGAAGGATTCTAGTGATGAGGAATTTCTACGAATCCTTAAATACTCCCCAGTTGGTAAACTCCTAATAGTGTTAGGGTGATGGAAACTGTTGGCATAAAGGATATTATTCGTAGCTGTAGGCTTTCTAAAGGTTTCTGTCTCTAGATTATTGTTATTCTTGCGAATGGTTAAATCTAGAAATTCCACCTTTCCTTCATCACAAGTCATAGTTAGATATAATCCAAAAGGATTATCATTGAGGATAGCAATGAATTCATGGAGTTGTTCTCTAGTGCCCTCCCATATAAACAAGATATCGTCTATATACCTGGACCAGTGGGTGATATATTTGGTAAACTGGGAAAGGTTCTGATGAAAGACCACAGTTTCCTCCCACCAGCCCAGGTATATATTGGCGTAAGTAGGGGCGCAGGATGTCCCCATGGCAGTGCCGCATATTTGAAGGTAAAACTTTCCATCAAAAACAAAGTAGTTATGTTCTAATACAAATTCTAACAGGTCAATGATGAATTGTTTGGTTTCATCTGTTAGATCTTGGTTTTTTGAAAGGAAATAGGACACTGCTTGACAGCCCCACTTTTTATCTATGCTTGTATACAGAAACTCTACGTCGCACGTTACTAATAAGGATTCTGGTCTTACAGTTAGTGTGTTTATTTTATTCAATACGTGCATAGTGTCTCTGGTGTGGAACAACTCCATGAATTCATTGCTATCCTCAATGATAATCCTTTTGGATTATATCTAACTATGACTTGTGATGAAGGAAAGGTGGAATTTCTAGATTTAACCATTCGCAAGAATAACAATAATCTAGAGACAGAAACCTTTAGAAAGCCTACAGCTACGAATAATATCCTTTATGCCAACAGTTTCCATCACCCTAACACTATTAGGAGTTTACCAACTGGGGAGTATTTAAGGATTCGTAGAAATTCCTCATCACTAGAATCCTTCCAAAAGGCTGCTAATGAACTAAGGAATAGATTACTTCTAAGGGGTTACTCTAGAAAGTCTCTTAAGAGAGCCTATCAGAAAGCACTACACAAAAATAGGGAGGAACTTTTAAGACCCAAAAAGTTACAATCCAATTCCAATCCGTTAAGATTCATCTCTACATATTGCAACCAAAGCCAACAGGTATCTAATATACTGTCCACACATTGGCATATCTTACAACTAGATGAACAGCTTAACTCCATCATCCCACAGAATCCTTTATGCACCTACAGACGTGCAAACAACCTCAGTGATCAGTTAACATCTAGTCATTTTGACAGAAATGCCAAAAAAGCCCCAATCTATAAGGGATCTATAGCATGTGGCAATTGCAAAAACTGCACATATATGGTAAAAAAGAAATATATGCTGGATAGATTCAACAAGAAATGGATGATTCAGAATCACATCACTTGTAAGACATCTAATGTGATCTATTGTCTATCATGCAGCTGCAATTGTTTTTATGTAGGTATGACCACTAGACAAGTAGGGGTCAGAATCACTGAGCACCTAAGCAACATTAGGAACGCGGCAAAGGATGTAGAAAAGGGCAAACAAATTACCAGTGTTGCCAGGCACTTTCTACACTGTCATGGAGGAAAAACAAATAGTTTTAAGTTCTGGGGACTGGAAACATTACGCCCAGGAATACGTGGCAAGGATATGGAACAAGCCCTTTTGAGAAAAGAGGCGAGATGGATTTTTAACTTAAATGCTGTCATGCCTAATGGCATGAATGAGAACAATAATTTTTGGGCATTCCTCTAAAAATATTTACTGTACATTTCTATTTTTAAATTTGCACTAATACTGACTCTTAATGGTAATTCTCAGTAAAACCGATTTCTAATGTGCACCCAGAATAATTTCTGTATAGGATACTGCAGATGCGTAAAGGATCACTGTATGAAATCATAAACACAATGATATAATGGTTACTATATTAATCCAAGTGTTTAAGCTGCTGCTTTTCTTCCTATTTACCAATAAGCTCTAATTTACTCTTAGGTACCTTCAGGCCTGATATCATATGACATTCGACATATTTTTGATGCAAGGACCTATATAAACTAAAGGGAATATCTAGAATGTTATACTTAACAGCATAATTGTATATATTGGTAACCCTATTATTGATACAATTTAAAGGAGCATTGGAAGGAGTAAGCAATGAATGTATACAACAATTTCATTTCAGCCTAATAAGTACTACAAGGTGGTCTCTTTACTGACACACCGTAAGTGCAAACCGCATTATTCAAATTCTATAAATGAGCTGTATTTCACAATCGTGACGTTTTGGCTTATTTTGGACATGACATTTGGTTACGCAATAACAATACCCATGTCCGGAATATTATAAGCTCTTTCAATCATTTTGGGTGCACATAGAATCGGAATCAATATAGTGATCAAACACACAGTACTATTGTTAGCCATCCCCCAAACGTACGTAGACCACATTAAGCTATTCCTGATTGGGCTTGTATACAGTTACCAGTTACCAATCAGCTAGCGGATAGCATGTTGTTCTGAAACGCACGTGATTCGTTGAAATATGGGCGTACATTCAATGCGCGCTATGATTGGACGGATCAAATAGGGGTTTGGTTTATAAGGTGCTGCGAGCGAGTCATTCGTCTTGTCAAAATTCAATTGCACATTGAGAAAGGCCGCTACTCGGCCGAAACGCGTTTGTGCTCTTTCTTTCCACATGCTTATCTCAACATAAGTATTTTTAACGTTTACTAGTTTAGTTTACTAATGTAATAGGTCATCCACTGCAAGGGACGGGTATACACAGAGTAGAAGCCATCCCTGTCACCTGAAGCCAGCGTATCCTGTTACTGGCCAGGAATACAGGGGGGTGGTGGAACCTGTGTTTACTGTCTGGGTATATTGCAGTGTGACATTCATTGGTAATAGTGTGGAGTGTTAGTATGGGGCAACCCAGTTGCGGTGAGAGTGTTATCAACACTCTCTTTTTTTTAAATAGTGGTTTAATAAAATATAAGTTTTAACTTAATTATATTCTCTCACATTAGTTGAATATTTCAACATAGTTACTAATAATCACAGGAATGAGTGCTTATTAACCCCTTCTTGTCCAGTCTCCCCCTTATCCCCACTTCGAGTATCTATTACAAGGGTTAGCACCAGGGAATATTACATCCCTTTTTTCCTATCATATTACTTTCACAGTGCCAGATTTATTTGTTTCTCTACAGAAATAGAGACAGAGCAGAGTGCTGAGACTGAGTGTAATAGAGACAGGGCAGAGTGATGAGACTGAGATAAATAGAGACAGAGCAGAGTGCTGAGACTGAGAGATATAGAGATAGGGCAGAATACTGAGAGAAATAGAGACAGAGCAGAGTGCTGAGACTGAGAGAAATAGAGACAGGGCAGAGTGCTGAGAGAAATAGAGACAGAGCAGACTGCTGAGACTGAGAGAAATAGAGACAGGGCAGAGTGCTGAGACTGAGAGAAATGGAGACAGGGCAGAGTGATGAGACTGAGAGAAATAGAGACAGAGCAGAATGCTGATACTGAGAGAAATAGAGACAGAGCAGAGTGATGAGACTGAGAGAAATAGAGACAGGACAGAGTGCTGAGACTGAGAGAAATAGAGACAGAGCAGAATGCTGAGACTGAGAGAAATAGAGACAGAGCAGAGTGCTGAAAGAAATAGAGACAGAGCAGAGTGCTGAGACTGAGAGAAATAGAGACAGGGCAGAGTGCTGAGACTGAGAATAAATAGAGACAAGGCAGAGTGCTGAGACTGAGAGAAATAGAGACAGGGTAGAGTGCTGAGACTGAGAGAAATAGAGACAGGACAGAGTGCTGAGACTGAGAGAAATAGAGACAGGGCAGAATGCTGAGACTAAGAGAAATAGACACAGGGTAGAGTGCTGATACTGAGAGAAATAGAGACAGGGCAGTGTGATGAGACTGAGAGAAATAGAGCCAGAACAGAGTCCTGAGACTGAGAGAAATAGAGACAGAGCAGAGTGCTGAGACTGAGAGAAATAGAGACAGGGCAGAGTGATGAGACTGAGAGAAATAGAGACAGAGCAGAGTGCTGAGACTGAGAGTAATAGAGACAGGGCAGAGTGATGAGACTGAGATAAATAGAGACAGAGCAGAGTGCTGAGACTGAGAGATATAGAGATAGGGCAGAGTACTGAGAGAAATAGAGACAGGGCAGAGTGCTGAGACTGAGAGAAATGGAGACAGGGCAGAGTGATGAGACTGAGAGAAATAGAGACAGAGCAGAATGCTGATACTGAGAGAAATAGAGACAGAGCAGAGTGATGAGACTGAGAGAAATAGAGACAGGACAGAGTGCTGAGACTGAGAGAAATAGAGACAGGGCAGAGTGCTGAGACTGAGAGAAATAGAGACAGGGCAGAATGCTGAGACTGAGAGAAATAGAGACAGGGCAGAGTGCTGAGACTGAGAGAAATAGAGACAGGGCAGATTGATGAGACTGAGAGAAATAGAGACAGGGCAGAGTGATGAGACTGAGAGAAATAGAGACAGGGCAGAGTGATGAGACTGAGAGAAATAGAGACAGGGCAGAGTGATGAGACTGAGAGAAATAGAGACAGAGCAGAGTGCTGAGACTGAGAAAAATAAAGACAGGGCAGAGTTGCTTCATTTTCTTAGTGTTCTTTATTGAAGGAGCAGCAATGCACTACTGGGAGCTAGAGGAACATATTGGTAAGCCAATGATAAGTGGTATACATGTGCAGCCCCCATTCAACAATTAGCTTCCAGCTCCTGATCTTACCTAGGTATGATTTTCTACAAATAATTCCAAGAGAATGAAGCAAATTAGATAATAGAAGCACATTGGAAAGTTGCTTAAAATGGTTTGCTCTGTCCCAATCAAGAAAATGTTTGAGTTTAATATACGTTTAACTTTTTCATGAAGAATTTCCCCCCCCCAGCATTATGGATTTTGGCTCCACTTTACAAATAAAAAATAATAGTCATAAATGGTGATAATAACGTATTTAAATGATTATTGTTCATATGCATGGTAGAAATCGACTGAGCTAGATGTCCCTTTAAGTCCCAGTCAGGAACAAAGATTCCAGGGGAGGACAGATGTTTCTAGCTTGCATAACAACTCAAAGGATGTAGGGAATCTGACGAATCTCCTGGTTTGTAATATTCACAAACTGTTCAATTGTGCAGTTGATATGTTGCATAGTCTAATCAATATTTCTTTAATTTAAAGCACATTTCCATCATGCATAACTGCCAAACCGAACATAGTAGTTAAACGCACGTGTTTCAAAGAGCTAAATAATGGATATGAACCCAAATAGATACAAAAGGGAGCCATACTCTGAAAGAATACATATTTTACTGCTTTTGTATGTGGTTTCACAAAATTAACCTATTTGTATTACGTTATTTATGGGGAATGCAGCTGCTCGAATATTTAAAAATAATTTAAGAGTTAGTAATAAAACAATATTATATCTTAGCAGGATTCTTTACATTAAATCTACATTAGTCACAAATACCTGTATATTATCTCTTGCAAGCTGCAACATCACAGACTTCCTGATAAGATGGAAAACATGACTCATACACATACATTATGGAGCAAACCATTTAAATATTTGTATGCACTGTAGAACACAGTATTTTGTGATACATAGTACATGAATATTCTTTTCACAAAGGTTGCCACATTTGCTATATTGTTGAACGTGTCCTTTGACAATAATTTTCTATGTATGATTTTGTTGACAAGCATAATAAAGAATAAAAATAAATACTTCCAGTACCAATAAGTATGGACTCATATATTTAACCTTTTAAATTAGAATGATGACACCTGTGTCTCACCGGGGGGGCACTTTTGGAGGCCAGTGTGTCCCCCTGCACTCAAGTCCTTAAGCCCTAGAAAACTCCACTGTTTGAAAGATAATTGCATGCTCTTTCGAACAGTGTGTGTGTTTTGGTTGTTAGAGTTTATGCAAAAGAAAAAAATTATAATTTAATACACTAAACATGGAAATACCCTTATAACAGGCCATCAAAAGGGTGTAGAGACCCCAAGACCCCTTATTTCCATGCCCCTAAACCCTGCTTAAAAATAAATCCCATATTATTATTATCCGTTAATTGTAAGGCGCCAACAGATTCCTCATCGCTATAAACAGAGGAATGATATTCAAGGTAACATTTATGGGGAACAAGTGGGTATTGCAAATTGTAAATCAGCTCTTATGAAGATGATCTACTAACAACTGGGTTGGTAGGCGTACCTGCTAAGGGATTCACAGGGATAACACAGGAGGGGAGGACTGAGGTTAGAAAAGGTTAGAGTATATTGTATGCATCCCTGAACAGTAGGGACTTTAAAGAGCCGTGTTATTTACAGACTTGAATGGCAGAGTTACAATTTTGTGTTTAATTCTGGAGGCTATAGGAAGCCAGTGAAGGGACTGTCAGAGAGGTGCAGCAGAAGAAGAGTTATGGGTAAGGAAGATCAGCTTGGCAAAGGCATTCATTATGGATTGTAAAGGAGATAGATGGAAATTAGACCAGAGAGGATAGAGTTGTGATAGTTAAGGCGGTAAATGATCAGCGAGTGGATTAATATCTTAGCTGTGTCTTGTGTAAGGAAGTGGTGAATTTTGAAGATGTTTTTAAAGTGGAAATGGCAGCAGTTGGCCAAAGACAGGATGTGAGAAGTGAATGGTAAAACTGAGTCAAGTGTTACTCCAGTGTTACTCCAAGACAATGGGCATTGGGGTTGGGGTAATGATGCTATTATTAACAGTTATAGAAAGATGGGGGATGGGGATTTAGGAAAAAAGGGAGGGAAATAAGAAGCTCAGTTTTAGAAAGATATAGGGGTAGATGTATTAAGCAGTGGATGCTGCTTTCTACGCCCGAGGTTTCAGGTCAGCCTGAAACCTAAGTTAAGAAGCAGCGGTTGTAAGATCACTGTTCCTTACCTTAACTTGTCCGCCACCTTTTAGGTGGAGGACTGCAATCACCCCAATCCGATACGATCAGGATGATTGACACCACTGCTAGCAGGCGATTGGCCGCGAATGTGCAGGGGGCGGCATTGCAGAAGCATTTCACAAGAAATGCTTGTACAATGATAAATGTCGACAGCGTATGCTGTCAGCATTTAGTGATGTCGGGCGGACTTGATTCACTACAGCAAATCATGTCCGCCCGCCATTTGATAAATTTACCCCTTAGCTTCAGGTAGTGAAAGGACAACCAAGATGAAATATGAGAAATACAGTTAGTGACACCAGTTTGCAAGGAAGGGGATAGGTCTGGTGTAGAAAGGTAGATTTAGGTGTCATCAGAAGAAAATTATATTGAAACCCATGGGACTTTAATAAGGAACCTAATGATGACATATAGATTGAGAAGAGAAGGGGACCAAGGACAGAGCCAACAGAAAGTGGTAGAGGGGCAGAGGACCACCAGAAAAGACTACACTAAAGGTATGGTCAGACAGGTAGGAGGAGAACCACGAGAGGGTTGGGTTGCAAATGCTGAAGGACTAGAGGGTTTGGAGAAAAGGAGGGTGGTCAACAGTATATAAGCTTTAATAGCCATGTGATCACTGTGCTAATAGTGATCACCTGCTGTGAATAAATGTTTATGTATTTGCCTAGAGACTCATGGGAGCCCTTTATGTGGAGATCAAAGTTACATAACTATACCGAAAGGTCCTTATTTATATAAGGCTAACCCATTCTTTTTACTACAGAGTTTAAGGAAATACACAGAGACACTATTGTTTATGGTAGAGCTTCCTTGCCTTTCAATAAACACTTTATAATAAAGACTTAAAATGGCATCTTTCTTTAATTAAGCAAAAGGCAAAATACAACACACACATTAAATTATTACATTTATTTTTCCAAACCAAAACCTGTAATAACAGTTAAAAGGAAATTCCTGACATATTGCATTGTTGTATACTCTTACGTGATTTATTTATCTGACATTTCTAAAACAAACATGCATTAAATGATCACATTTATTTTTACAAATAACAATTTACAGTCTTATCTCCAGGACCTTTTTAATGAGCACTGATTTTACTGACCACCCGGCTAAGACATGAAACGTAAAACTGTTCTTTCATGATTCAGATAGGGCATGCAGTTTTAATCAACTTTGTAATTTACTTCTATTATCAAATTGTCTTTATTCTCTTGGTATCCTTTGTTGAAAAGCAGGGATGTAAACTCAGAAGATTGAACACTTCTGGAGCACTATATGCATCAGTTTTACAAGAATATTATACATAGACATGTGGACGGGCAAAAAATGTTTAGTCCGAAAGATTTGTTTTAGATATTTTTAAATGTTTGGTTCAGCCTAATTTCGTCCATGTAGGCATTTGGTTCAGAGGAACATTTTATTTGTATTTGTTACCGTTATTTTCAATGGGAACAGCTAATACAGACAATTAATATTAAAAAAAAAATTCTTACATTATAGGATCCGACAATTAAAATAACCTTTTTTTTCCAATGTTAAAAGAACATACAACTCCAGTATGACTAAAATCCAGCATTAAATTCCTGACCAGCTGACCCTAACATCAGTCATTAGAAATACTACGGCTGGACTAGATAAGGGGCAATGGACAAATGAATGGTAAGACCCCCTATACATAATTACAAACAAATGAGCTTATTAATTAACAATATAATTCCTTCCCTCATTCCTTTTTTGGCGCCAAACTTCATAAACAAATGAACAAATCAATTTTGTCAAGTAATCATTAGTTTTTTTCTTTTTCGTCCAATAATGTATTAGACTGTTAGTATAGCAAAAGACTTAACAAATTAGCAAAATGCGGATGAATTTGCATTAGTCAGAAGCCCGAATGCTCATCTCTAGTTGTCCATTTGCAAGAGCACAAGATGGCAGCACTATTTCCTGTCATGTAGTGCTCCAGGCACCTACCTATCTCTTCAACAAAGAATATCATGGGAACAAAGCAAATTTGATATGAGAAGTAAATTGGAAACTTTTTTTAAATTATATGCTCTGTATGAATCACAAAAAAAGAAAATTGGGTTTCATATCCCTTTAAGTCAATATGAAGCTAAAATGAGCTGATATTAAAGTTTTTCAATATTTATTGCACAAATGATCATTAAATACATTAAAGCTATATTACGCAGTTAATTTGTGGATAGCAGAAACTGTTATAATATTACAAAGTATCACACTGCCCCCCCTCCTGGCTACATCATAATGGCAACCGTCTTGCAAAATATTCTGTGGAACACTGGTTTAAAGGAAAGTTATGGCATACTGCATGGTTTCATATTCTTTAGTTTTTGTCATTTCATTGATGCATTGCTCAGAAGTCCTCCTTGCATAGTTATATAGTTTACAATGCTATACTTTCTCTTGAGCATGGTTCCATTTTCAGGACCCAAAAGAGAGGAGACAAGTTCATCAGGTACCACCACTGCTTTATTTTGTCTCACTATCTCACTGGTACCATTTTCTCATTCAATCAAGAATATCCATTCATTATTTGACGGGGCAGGGAAGAATTATTGTAAATGATTTCTTCACCCTTAGGAAGGTTCTACTTTGCTTCTGGATAAAACACTCCCTTTCCCTCCTGGGTATATGCTGACACTTTATATGAAGGTAATACACTCACATAACCGAGTGCTGAGTGATTAGGATGGCAACATATTTGCATTAATTTTACATTCATAATGAAAAAAAAAATATCTTATGCATGACACATTTTTTCTATGACCTTTTGCATATATTTAATCACTACTAAATGCCATTTTATATAGAAAAAATAGTTTTTGGTTTAGTTATTCGAAAAAGATAGGAAAAAGACTTGTAAAACCAGTGTCTAAACTGAAATACATAAAAGTAGGAGAGTGCGGATACTTACCAGAACACTTAAATGCACACAATACTAAACATATAAGTTCACCAAATCTAGAAGTGTGCATCCTAAATGGTTAAATAAAGAAATCAATGACATCATAAAAATAATAAATTACACTTTTAATAACATTACTGAAGTTTTGGAAGGTATCACATGTTACTTCATATCACATGTTGTTTAATCACTGTTACTATTATATAACATTATATCATTTAATGAATTAAGTTTTTGATGATGATGCAATATGATGAGCAATATAGTTTATGATGTCATAGTTATATCATCAACGTACATATGATATAAATCAACTGTGGCAGGTGAATCTAACGCGGCAGCAGTCTTTTATTTCCGAATAAAAAATTTGATACTTTTTCATCATCATTTACTACAAATTTCTGTCTGTACTAACCACAAACATTTTTGATAAGTGGGGAGGAGCAAACATTTATGAAATAATTCCAGCTTCTCAGTTTTCCATCTTGATGTACTTCTACATATCAAAATATTGCTAAGCATGTGAATTATTTGCTGGTCTGATTGTACATTTTCTAGGCAACTGCTGTCTTATCAATGTGTTTTTTTAATTTAAATTTAGATTTGGGCATATCTGACTAGTTAGGGTGAGAGCTGCAAACAGAATGGGACGCTAGAAGCTGAAGAGTACAAGAAGTACTTACCTGCAGGAAAGGTGCAGAAGCGGTAGCGAATCACCTGTGCAGAGAGTGGATTTAAGGACAGAGGTTGCAGGAAGTGGCATCTTGAAAAAGACCCAGAAAGGGGTTGAAACGCGTAGAGGACTTACCTGCTATCGTTTGTGGATATTTGACAAGCAAAGCTGAACCGAACTCTGCGTACCCTGGTGTACTGAAGTGCAGAGGATATTTTGTGGATACAACCGTGGAAACAAACACTTGCGCAAGTGGTCACCTAGGATCCGGAAACCGGGTGACGTCACTCACGGGATCTTCACTGACTGATATCCGAAGGAGTAGCCGGAGTGTCGGGCCAGGTAAGGAGACCGTTGGCAGACACTTGAAAGGAGGTAGGAGAGCCTCCCGGCTCTGTTCAGTATACTTGACTGCCTATATTACTGAGAGAGCGGCAAGGAAGGGACTTAAACCACCTTGGGCTCTATTTCAAATAGAGAGTGACTGAAGGCATAACGGCTTCATTCGGGGGCACTTACCCAAATGTCTTAGATTTGGAGTATTTATTCTAACCCACATTGTCATTCTGGATCAATTTTATTGGGGATCCCCATAAAAGACAGTGAGATTAGAACACAAGCTATTTTGGTGTTCTCCAACAGCTATATATTGTGTCTTTGATATCAAGAATCTGTTAGGCTGTATGAAGTGTGAATGATTTAACCGGTTCTGATTTATGTATGTTTGAGCATTATATGTAATTTATGTATTTTATCTGCTAATTTTATCTGCTGATTTGGTTTTTATCTGTAACTCTGATTTAGCATTGATAGTTTGTATTTTATTGAATATCGCACCACTTTATTAAATTTTACTTTGATATTAAATATTGTATTTATATATATACCAACGGACTCTTTGTTTTAATAAGATTTTCTAAGGCTGATAACGATACCGTTAACTTAAACTTATATCTATATATCCTACAGCTTTTATAGCGCCTCCTATATCCACCATTTTTATAACTACAGTTATTTACTTGTAGCTTGCTTTGGTAATCTGGATGCCAGATGTCTTGATACATCTTTCACTTTATAAATGGTGTCATATGGTCTTGTGATTTTCCTTTCTGGTAAATAAATTTACATCACATAATTTCAATAAGTCTAGTCTTCCTTCCTGTTTCTTGTGTGCTGTTTAGCTACTACAGTCTTTGTACAATATTCAAGATGGTCCTGTCAGAAAATTCTCACTCCCCTGTTGGTAAAGTTATCAGTTCATTTCCAATCACTACCTCTGTGTTTAAAAAAAATAAAAAATGATTGAACTGTCTTTAATAACAACATCTCCTGCAAATTTATGTAAGCTTAGGTTTTCTATAGTTAGCAGAAATTACACTTTAAGCTGCTGATCATGTGCCATTTCCCGGTTTACCTTTAAAGTGTTTCCATTTACTAGTTACACCAGCTGCAGATGTATGGGGAATTGTTCCTTTAGGTTTATTTTTGTGTTTATATGTTATTTTGCAAGCACAATCCAATGAAATGGGCTGAGCATGCAGGGACAGCAGCTTACTATTATTTACAAAAAAAACCTCCTTATCTCAATACACAGTGAACCAAATACTAAGGGCCTGATGATCTAAAGTTCTCCGCTTAGGTGAAATGATCCTCCAGCACTGCAAGATTCTTAGTAAAATTTTTAAAAGGCAGATTTTGCTTTACTTCTCCAAGGAGTGTTCCCTGCATTTTTGTATGTTATGGAAGGACAAGCCCAAAGCAATATGGCACTGCATGACATGACAGTTCTGAACTAAAATTTCTATCCAAGCAGGAGAATCTTTGATCATCAGGGCTTTAGTGAGAACAATTAAAAATGAACACTTTATTATCTGTCTGTCCAACCCCCCCACCAGCAGCATGTTTTTTCTAAACATTCTTGTTTACATATTGTCACGGATACCAGACTCCCAAGGCTAACTCCCACCCCCTTATTACCTCACCCCTGTTGTTTATCTGCAGTTTTGGGCTCCTAAGAGCAACCATGGTCTCTGGAAGCTTTTTGGTTGCTTGTTTTGTCACCAGTACTTTGTCAGAGAACAGCTGGCCTCTGACCGGAAAAACCCTCCTAGGCTGGTCGGGATCCTGGAACTCCCGGTTGGCCGCCTCACAATGGACACCCGCCTAACCCCTCTCAGGCCGGCTCCTGGACCTCCCGGTCGGCCACAGAACAGCAGGACACCTGCTACCTTTAACCCTGGTCGCTCCAGCTGCCCTTTGTCTCAGAGCTCCGCTCTTTTGGTGATTGGTAGCAACTAGGGAGGACAAGAGGTGGTGGAATTGCCGGAGGGGAGCTACTTGGGGAACTGGGGGTTTCGGACACCTCTACCCCCCAATCTTTACCGGGCTGTAATGTAATGACATACTGGAAGTGCTGCCACTCCCCCGGGATCATCCCAAAACCGTCACCCCTCGGTCCTGGGATTCTGTGGGACTATGGCTGCTATGGAAGTGCCAGTCTGTCTGGAGGGGTGGGAATGGTGGGAAAATTGTGGGATTATCCAGTATCTTATCAAGATTAGCTTTGTGTTTAAAAGGAGTGTGTGTTTTCAATAAAACCAGTACCTGGTTCACCTGAATGCTAGTATGTCTAGTTATTTGGGTGGGCTCCAGCTAAAATCACTTTCCTGGGCTACATAGCAGCCTGTTCCAGGCAGAGGAAGGACTCTCTGGCAGAGCTACCTAGTCTGGGTAGCTGGAGTCTGCCACAGGGTGGGACCCTGAATACTGGTGCTGTTGGGCATCAGGGGTGGCTACAGGCTGTGGTCACTTGCCAGCTACATAGCTGCAGTCGGCAGGGAGGAAGCAGGACCCGTTTGGCGGAGCTACCCAGTCGGGATAGCCGGGGTATCCATCACGTTGGCTGGCAGCAGTGGGATCTGCTTCTTCCACACGATTCCTGCTGACAGAGGAGAAGGGCCACAGTAGCTGGTAACTATCGAAGTCAAATTTCTAAGGAGAGTACAGGAGGCGCTGGCCTAGCTGGACGGTCCTATTTATCTACAGGACCTGCTGGAACAGAGGGACCTGATCCGTCGGACCTCTGGTGGGAGGCTCTTCAACAGGAGCGGGACAATGGAAAGGTCCTCCCCACGAAATGACACAAGGTTCCGGGTTCGGCGGACCGTGAGAGTGCCTTTCCTGGGAAAACAGCCAAAGAAGGAATGGCTATCTGTTCTACATAGACTGATCCAGCAAGAGATGTGGGTGGAGGACGGCTATCTGGCCCTCCAATGGCTCGCTATGCAAGCGCAGTCATAGGTGGAGGATGGCTCCCCCACAGAGGGCTTTGGCTTCAGCGGCCCTGGATTGCTATTTACAAAAAGGACAGAGGACCCACAGTTTGGGAGCGAGATGGACCAGGGTCTGGAGGATATCTCTAGGCTCCAAGAGGAACTGCTGGATCTCTTGGAGGAATCCTGGCTACTAGACGATCTGGATTTTATAAGTGACCAGAAAGAGGCACTGGTCAAGGAATACAAGAGGCTGCTAGATCTCATTAAGCAGCATGCCAAGGCTATACATGTCTGGGGTGGAGCCCTCTGGGACTCATGGAGCTCGACCGTGGAGGAGTGGCAACAAAGAAAAAGGGAACCAGGGCTTCTGGATCCCGATCAGCCTGCTGGCTCCGAGCTTATGGTCTTGGACCAGGGGGCCACCCTAGCAGAAGCGCTGGCAACAGGGCAGAGAGCTGCCGGCCTCTGCCCAGCACCTGCAACAGCTCCAGGAATCCAGGGAGAGGAGGTCGGTGTCCTCCCTCCCCTTACACAGAACCCCTTCCCGGGAGAGGAGACAGTCGGTCTCTCTCCCCAGCGGCAGAGACAGGAGCAGGGAGAGGAGACATCCGGTCTCTCTCCAGAGTGGCAGAGTCATCCCCTGGGAGCGGAGGTAGTCGTCCTCCATCCCCGTAAGCAGAACCCCTTCCTGGGAGAGGAGACAGTCGGTCTCTCTCCCCAGTGGCAGAGCTGGGAGAGGAGATAGTCGGTCTCTCTCCCCAGCGGCAGAGCCATCACCTGGGAGCGGAGGTAGTCATCCTCCCTTCCTGGGAGAGGAGGCAGTCGGTCTCTCTTCCCAGTGGCAGAGCCATCCCCTGGGAGTGGAGGTAGTCGTCCTCCCTCCCCTTATGCAGAACCCCTTCCTGGGAGAGGAAATAGAAGGTCGCTCTCCCCAGTGGCAGAGCCAGGAGCAGGGAGAGGAGACAATCGGTCTCTCTCAACAGTGGCAGAGCCATCCCCTGGGAGCGGAGGTAGTCGTCCTCCCTCCCCGTAAGCAGAACCCCTTCCTGGGAGAGAAGACAGTCGGTCTCTCTCCCCAGCAGCAGAGCCATCACCTGGGATCGGAGGTAGTCGTGCTCCCTCTGCTTACGTAGAACCCCTTCCTGGGAAAGAAGACAGTCAGTCTCTCTCCCCAGCGGCAGAGCCAGGTACAGGGAGAGGAGACAGTCAGTCTCTCTCCCCAGTGGCAGAGCCATCCCCTGGGAGCGGAGGTAGTTGTTCTCCCTCCCTGTAAGCAGAACCCCTTCCTGGGAGAGGAGACAGTCGGTCTCTCTCCCCAGCGGCAGAGCCAGGAGCAACGAGAGGAGACAGTTGGTCTCTCTCCCCAGCGGCAGAGCCATCCCCTGGGAGCGGAGGTAGTCGTCCTCCCTCCCCTTACGTAGAACCCCTTCCTGGGAGAGGAGACAGTCGGTCTCTCTCCCCAGCAGCAGAGCCAGGAGCCGGGAGAGAAAACAGTCGGTCTCTCTTCCCAGCGGCAGAGCCATCCCCTGGGAGCGGAGGTAGTCATCCTCCCTCCCATTAAACAGAACCCCTTCCTGGGAGAGGAGACAGTCGGTCTCTCTCCCCAGCGGCAGAGCCAGGAGCAGGGAGAGGAGACAGTCGGTCTCTCCCCAGTGGCAGAGCCATCCCCCGGGAGCGGAGGTAGTCGTCCTCCCTCCCCATAAGCAGAACCCCTTCCTGGGAGAGGAGACAGTCAGTCTCTCTCCCCAGTGGCAGAGCCAGGAGCCGGGAGAGGAGATAGTCGGTCTATCTCCCCAGAGGCAGAGTCATCACCTGGGAGCGGAGGTAGTCGTACTCCCTTCCTGGGAGAGGAGACAGTCGGTCTCTCTCCCCAGCGGCAGAGCCAGGAGCAGGGATAGGAGAAAGTCGGTCTCTCTCCCCAGCAGCAAAGCCATCCTCTGGGAGCGGAGGTAGTCGTCCTCCCTCCCCTTATGCAGAACCCCTTCCTGGGAGAGGAAATAGAAGGTCGCTCTCCCCAGTGGCAGAGCCAGGAGCAGGGAGAGGAGACAATCGGTCTCTCTCAACAGTGGCAGAGCCATCCCCTGGGAGCGGAGGTAGTCGTCCTCCCTCCCCGTAAGCAGAACCCCTTCCTGGGAGAAAAGACAGTCGGTCTCTCTCCCCAGCAGCAGAGCCATTACCTGGGAGCGGAGGTAGTCGTGCTCCCTCCGCTTACGTAGAAACCCTTCTTGGGAAAGAAGACAGTCAGTCTCTCTCCCCAGCGGCAGAGCCAGGTACAGGGAGAGGAGACAGTCAGTCTCTCTCCCCAGTGGCAGAGCCATCCCCTGGGAGCGGAGGTAGTTGTTCTCCCTCCCTGTAAGCAGAACCCCTTCCTGGGAGAGGAGACAGTCGGTCTCTCTCCCCAGCGGCAGAGCCAGGAGCAAGGAGAGGAGACAGTTGGTCTCTCTCCCCAGCGGCAGAGCCATCCCCTGGGAGCGGAGGTAGTCGTCCTCCCTCCCCTTACGTAGAACCCCTTCCTGGGAGAGGAGACAGTCGGTCTCTCTCCCCAGCAGCAGAGCCAGGAGCCAGGAGAGAAAACAGTCGGTCTCTCTTCCCAGCGGCAGAGCCATCCCCTGGGAGCGGAGGTAGTCATCCTCCCTCCCATTACACAGAACCCCTTCCTGGGAGAGGAGACAGTCGGTCTCTCTCCCCAGCGGCAGAGCCAGGAGCAGGGAGAGGAGACAGTCGGTCTCTCCCCAGTGGCAGAGCCATCCCCCGGGAGCGGAGGTAGTCGTCCTCCCTCCCCATAAGCAGAACCCCTTCCTGGGAGAGGAGACAGTCGGTCTCTCTCCCCAGTGGCAGAGCCAGGAGCCGGGAGAGGAGATAGTCGGTCTATCTCCCCAGAGGCAGAGCCATCACCTGGGAGCGGAGGTAGTCATACTCCCTTCCTGGGAGAGGAGACAGTCGGTCTCTCTCCCCAGCGGCAGAGCCAGGAGCAGGGAGAGGAGAAAGTCGGTCTCTCTCCCCAGCAGCAAAGCCATCCTCTGGGAGCGGAGGTAGTCGTCCTCCCTCCCCTTATGCAGAACCCCTTCCTGGAAGAGGAAACAGTCGGTCTCTCTCTCCAGTGGTAGAGCCAGGAGCAGGGAGAGGAGACAAACAGTCTCTCTCCCCAGTGGCAGAGCCATCCCCTGGGAGCAGAGGTAGTCGTCCTCCCTCCCCGTAAGCAGAACCCCTTCCTGGGAGAGAAGACAGTCGGTCTCTCTCCCCAGCAGCAGAGCTATCACCTGGGAGCAGAGGTAGTTGTGCTCCCTCCCCTTATGCAGAACCCCTTCCTGGGAGAGGAGACAGTCAGTCTCTCTTCCCAGCGGCAGAGCCAGGAGCAGGGAGAGGAGAAAGTCGGTCTCTCTCCCCAGTGGCAGAGCCATCCCCTGGGAGCGGAGGTAGTCGATCTCCCTCCCCTTATGCAGAACCCGTTCCTGGGAGAGGAAACAGTCAGTCCCTCTCCCCAATGGCAGAGCCAGAAGCAGGGAGAGGAGAAAATCGGTCTCTCTCCCCAGCAGCAGAGCCATCCCCTGGGAGCGGAGGTAGTCGTCCTCCCTCCCCGTAAGCAGAACCCCTTCCTGGGAGAGGAGACAGTTGGTCTCTCTCCCCAGAGGCAGAGCCAGGAGCAGGGAGAGGAGACAGTTGGTCTCTATCCCCAGCGGCAAAGCCATCCCCTGGGAGCGGAGGTAGTCATCCTCCCTCCCCTTACGTAGAACCCCTTCCTGGGAGAGGAGACAGTCGGTCTCTCTCCCCAGCGGCAGAGCCAGGAGTAGGGAGAGGAGACAGTTGGTCTCTCTCCCCAGCGGCAGAGCCATCCCCTGGGAGCGGAGGTAGTCGTCCTCCCTCCCCTTACGTAGAACCCCTTCCTGGGAGAGGAGACAGTCGGTCTCTCTCCCCAGCGGCAGAGCCAGGAGCCGGGAGAGAAAACAGTCGGTCTCTCTTCCCAGCGGCAGAGCCATCCCCTGGGAGTGGAGGTAGTCATCCTCCCATTACACAGAACCCCTTCCTGGGAGAGGAGATGGTCGGTCTCTCTCCCCAGCGGCAGAGCCAGGAGCAGGGAGAGGAGACAGTCGGTCTCTCTCCACAGTGGCAGAGCCATCCCCTGGGAGCGGAGGTAGTCATCCTCCCTCCCCATAAGCAGAACCCCTTCCTGGAAGAGGAGACAGTCGGTCTCTCTCCCCAGCGGCAGAGCCAGGAGCCGGGAGAGGAGATAGTCGGTCTCTCTTCCCAGCGGCAGAGCCATCACCTGGGAGCAGAGGTAGTCGTACTCCCTTCCTGGGAGAGCAGACAGTTGGTCTCTCTCCCCAGCGGCAGAGCCAGGAGTAGGAAGAGGAGAAAGTCGGTCTCTCTCCCCAGCGGCAAAGCCATCCTCTGGGAGTGGAGGTAGTCGTCCTCCCTCCCCTTATGCAGAACCCCTTCCTGGAAGAGGAAACAGTCAGTCTCTCTCTCTCCAGTGGTAGAGCCAGGAGCAGGGAGAGGAGACAATCAGTCTCTCTCCCCAGTGGCAGAGCCATCCCCTGGGAGCGGAGGTAGTCGTCCTCCCTCCCCGTAAGCAGAACCCCTTCCTGGGAGAGAAGACAGTCGACCTCTCTCCCCAGCAGCAGAGCTATCACCTGGGAGCAGAGGTAGTTGTGCTCCCTCCCCTTATGCAGAACCCCTTCCTGGGAGAGGAGACAGTCGGTCTCTCTTCCCAGCGGCAGAGCCAGGAGCAGGGAGAGGAGAAAGTCGGTCTCTCTCCCCAGTGGCAGAGCCATCCCCTGGGAGCGGAGGTAGTCGATCTCCCTCCCCTTATGCAGAACCCGTTCCTGGGAGAGGAAACAGTCAGTCTCTCTCCCCAATGGCAGAGCCAGAAGCAGGGAGAGGAGAAAATCTGTCTCTCTCCCCAGCAGCAGAGCCATCCCCTGGGAGCGGAGGTAGTCATCCTCCCTCCCCGTAAGGAGAACCCCTTCCTGGGAGAGGAGACAGTTGGTCTCTCCCCCCATTGGCAGAGCCAGGAGCAGGGAGAGGAGACAGTCGGTCTCTCTCTCCAGCGGCAGAGCCATCACCTGGGAGCGAAGGTAGTTGTCCTCCCTCCCCTTACGCAGAACCCCTTCCTGGGAGAGTAGACAGTCAGTCTCTCTCCCCAGTGGCAGAGCCAGGTACATGGAGAGGAGAGACAGTCGGTCTCTTTCCCTAGCGGCAGAGCCATCCCCTGGGAGTGGAGGTAATCGTCCTCCCTCCCCGTAAGCAGAACCCCTTTCTGGGAGAGGAGACAGTCTGTCTCTTTCCCCAGTGGCAGAGCCAGGAGCAGGGAGAGGAGACAGTCGGTCTCTCTTCCCAGCGGCAGAGCCAGGAGCAGGGAGAGGAGAAAGTCGGTCTCTCTCCCCAGTGGCAGAGCCATCCCCTGGGAGCGGAGGTAGTCGATCTCCCTCCCCTTATGCAGAACCCCTTCCTGGGAGAGGAAACAGTCAGTCTCTCTCCCCAATGCAGAGCCAGAAGCAGGGAGAGGAGAAAACCGGTCTCTCTCCCCAGCAGCAGAGCCATCCCCTTGGAGCGGAGGTAGTCGTCCTCCCTCCCCGTAAGGAGAACCCCTTCCTGGGAGAGGAGACAGTTGGTCTCTCTCCCCCCATTGGCAGAGCCAGGAGCAGGGAGAGGAGACAGTCGGTCTCTCTCCCCAGCGGCAGAGCCATCACCTGGGAGCGGAGGTAGTCATCCTCCCTCCCCTTACGCAGAACCCCTTCCTGGGAGAGTAGACAGTCAGTCTCTCTCCCCAGTGGCAGAGCCCGGTACATGGAGAGGAGAGACAGTCGGTCTCTTTCCCTAGTGGCAGAGCCATCCCCTGGGAGTGGAGGTAATCGTCCTCCCTCCCCGTAAGCAGAACCCCTTTCTGGGAGAGGAGACAGTCGATCTCTCTCCCCAGCGGCAGAACCATCCCCTGGTAGCAGAGGTAGTCATTCTCCCTCCCCTTATGCAGAACCCCTTCCTGGGAGAGGAGACAGTTGGTCTCTCTCCCCAGCGGGAGAGCCAGGAGCCGGGAGAGAAGACAGTCTGTATCTCTCCCCAGCAACAGAGCCATCCCCTGGGAGCGGAGGTAGTCGTCCTCCCTCCCATTATGCAGAACCCCTTCCTGGGAGAGGAAACAGTCAGTCTCTCTCCCCAATGGCAGAGCCAGAAGCAGGGAGAGGAGAAAATCTGTCTCTCTCCCCAGCAGCAGAGCCATCCCCTGGGAGCGGAGGTAGTCGTCCTCCCTCCCCGTAAGGAGAACCCCTTCCTGGGAGAGGAGACAGTTGGTCTCTCCCCCCATTGGCAGAGCCAGGAGCAGGGAGAGGAGACAGTCGGTCTCTCTCCCCAGCGGCAGAGCCATCACCTGGGAGCGGAGGTAGTCGTCCTCCCTCCCCTTACGCAGAACCCCTTCCTGGGAGAGTAGACAGTCGGTCTCTCTCCCCAGTGGCAGAGCCAGGTACATGGAGAGGAGAGACAGTCGGTCTCTTTCCCTAGCGGCAGAGCCATCCCCTGGGAGTGGAGGTAATCGTCCTCCCTCCCCGTAAGCAGAACCCCTTTCTGGGAGAGGAGACAGTCGGTCTCTTTCCCCAGTGGCAGAGCCAGGAGCAGGGAGAGGAGACAGTCGGTCTCTCTTCCCAGCGGCAGAGCCAGGAGCAGGGAGAGGAGAAATTCGGTCTCTCTCCCCAGTGGCAGAGCCATCCCCTGGGAGCGGAGGTAGTCGATCTCCCTCCCCTTATGCAGAACCCCTTCCTGGGAGAGGAAACAGTCAGTCTCTCTCCCCAATGGCAGAGCCAGAAGCAGGGAGAGGAGAAAATCGTTCTCTCTCCCCAGCAGCAGAGCCATCCCCTTGGAGCGGAGGTAGTTGTCCTCCCTCCCCGTAAGGAGAACCCCTTCCTGGGAGAGGAGACAGTCGGTCTCTCCCCCCATTGGCAGAGCCAGGAGCAGGGAGAGGAGATAGTCGGTCTCTCTCCCCAGCGGCAGAGCCATCACCTGGGAGCGGAGGTAGTCGTCCTTCCTCCCCTTACGCAGAACCCCTTCCTGGGAGAGTAGACAGTCAGTCTCTCTCCCCAGTGGCAGAGCCAGGTACATGGAGAGGAGAGATAGTCGGTCTCTTTCCCTAGCGGCAGAGCCATCCCCTGGGAGTGGAGGTAATCGTCCTCCCTCCCCGTAAGCAGAACCCCTTTTTGGGAGAGGAGACAGTCGATCTCTCTCCCCAGCGGCAAAACCATCCCCTGGTAGCAGAGGTAGTCATTCTCCCTCCCCTTATGCAGAACCCCTTCCTGGGAGAGGAGACAGTTGGTCTCTCTCCCCAGCGGGAGAGCCAGGAGCCAGGAGCCAGGAGAGAAGACAGTCTGTATCTCTCCCCAGCAACAGAGCCATCCCCTGGGAGCGGAGGTAGTCATCCTCCCTCCCATTACACAGAACCCCTTCCTGCCCTCAGTAGCTTGGCAGGGTCTCTACCCAGTTATTGTCCTGGAGTATTTCTCGCAGGGGACAGACCAGGGGGGTACCGGCTCATGCAGTTGGTGCCCCAAGTTTGGGCACCCAAGTTTTGCCTGCCCCACCAAGGAGCAACTTCCACCTACAGCTGGGAAACCGGCAATTACTTTGTTGGATACCCGCCCCTGCAGTTGGTGCCACAAGTTTGAGCACCCGAGTCTTGCCTGCCCCATCAAGGAGCAACCTCACCCTCCATTCTGGGATGGGAATTCAGCCAGGGAAACTGGCACTGGATTGGTTTGTGAGTGGGTCAGCCAGTACTCAACCAAGTGTCACAGAGGGAGGCAGTGTGGTCATGGAACCTAAAGACACTAGAACTTGTGGAAGAGCAACTGTTTGGGAGCCAGCCTTGGCAAACTTGTTTGGGACTTTGCATTGTGTGCTTATCCCTGTGCCTAGGGCGCAGGGAATAAACACTGGCAGGAACCCCCCAGGATGCTTCAAGCCCTGGAGAGATGGGATAACCTTTCCCAGCAACCGTGAATTGGAGGGCCACCATCGGACAGCCCCAGGCTGACCCGCTAAGGGTCTAGCCGGGTCTGCTGAACTGGAGGGGGGGAGATATCATGGATATCAGACCCCCAAGACTAACCCCCACCCCCTTACTACCTCACCCCTGTTGTTTCTCAGCGGTTTTGGGCTCCTCAGAGCAACCGCGGTCTCTGGAAGCTTTAGTTTGCTTGTTTTGTCACCAGTATTTTGTCAGAGAAGAGCTGGCCTCTGACCGGAAAAACCCTCCTAGGCTGGCCGGGCTCCTGGAACTCCCAGTTGGCCACCTCACAACGAACACCCACCTAACCCCTCTCAGGCTGGCCAGGCTCCTGGAACTCCCAGTCAGCCACAGAACAGCAGGACACCCACTATCTTTAACCCTGGTCGCTCCAGCGGCCCTTTGTCCCAGAGCTCCGCTCTTTTGGGGATTGGTAGCTCCTAGGGTGGACAAGAGGTGGTGGAATTGCCGGAGGGGAGCTACTTGGGGAACTGGGGGTTTCGGACACCCCTACCCCCAATCTTTCACAAGCTGTAACTCCGGTCCTTTAACGAATCACACCGCTTTTTGGACTGTGGCATCTGGGGACCGAGAGCTTTCAAATGACACCCAGGAAGTGCCGCCACTCCCCTGGGATCACCCCTGGGCCCTGGGATTCTGTGGGACTAGGGCTGCTATGGAGGCACCGGTTTGTCTGGAGGGGCGGGAATGGCGGGACAATTGTGGGATTGTCCAGTATCTTATCAAGATGAGCTTTGTGTATAAAAGGAGTGTGTGTTTTCAATAAAATAAGTACCTGTTTCACCTGAATGCTAGTATGTCTAGTTATTTGGGTGAGCTCCAGCTAAAATCACTTTCCTGGGCTACATAGCAGCCTGTTTTAGGCAGAGGAAGGACCCTCTGGCAGAGCTACCTGAATACTGGTGCTGTCGGGCATCAGGGGTGGCTACAGGCTGTGGTCACTTGCCAGCTACATAGCTGCAGTCGGCAGGGAGGAAGCAGGACCCGTTTGACGGAGCTACCCAGTCGGGGTAGCCGGGGTATCCGTCACACATATCTTTTCTAGAACAAGCACTTAGGTATTGAAATGTTCAGTATAGGTGGGGATAAAGCAGGCAAAAATAGCTATTTCAAATGACAAAAGCCTTATAAAGTAACTATCTGTAAACAATTTAATACAGGTAAAATGGATCACTGGGAGCACATTAAAAGAAAAAAAACACAGTACACTGTCTCTTTAAATATTTAAGCAATCAAAATAATCATAACAAACCTACATGTGCAGAATTATTAAGTCATGCTATTTGACAAACTATTTGAATTCTGTATTCCTGAACACACTGTTGCTAAGCACACTATGGAGTATATTCCAGTCATTAAGAATTGCCATGCAAGGTGTTTGTCACGTATTTTCAAAAGGTTGTGAAATTGGAAGACATTTCAATCTGCAAGAAAACCCAGTTTTTGTATGGGAGGCTTACACCATGCAAATCTTATTTAACAATCTTGAGCATTTGCTGAGGAGAGGACAACACAGAGAGAGACAGAGAAAGAGAGATGCAAAAAGGTTAATAGAAATCAAGGAGGAGATAACAGACTAACAAAAGTGAGAGACAGACAGATAAATGGTAGACAAAGAGCTAATGGAGAGAAAGAGAGGAGTATGCCCCTCCCAAGTTGTCCCTCTAGCCCAAAGGAGAGGAGATAGGGGCTCCATTAGATAAAATTTGGATTTTAAATGATGCTGCAGGTAATCAAAAGTTTTATAATGATCACCTGCAGCTTATAGGGTCATTTGACCCCTCTTTAAAAGGGCAGATTTCCCTTTTTCAGATGAGAGATCACTTATCCCTCTAGCACAAACAGGTGGAGGACATAAGGGCTCTATTATATCCCACTCTCCCTCTGGTTAAACAGCATTTTAAATGCTGCTGCAGGTAATCATTATTAAGGTAATCACCTGCAAGAAGTAATGCGTTTCCTCCAGTATATGGGCTATTTTCAAACCAGAAATATGTTTTAAAAAGGCCCGAATACGTTCCAAAACATGCTACCTATTTTATTTTTGTATTTTTCTCTTTTTTTGAGCTCACCGGAGGTCCTTTAAGGGTGTCTCCATCTGATGCTGACGTTTCCTGCTATCAGACAGGAAATAGGGGGCATCCTTTGTGGACTCTACCAGTGAGTATTTTTCATTTTTTTCTATTTTTCTTTTTTCTTTTTTTTATCTTTTGTCTGCTTCTGCGGACTCCCATTCTAAACAAGGCCTTTTTGGCTACTTGAGGGGTTAAGTGATTACTTTGATTTAAAGATTTTAATCTAATTAGTAAAAGTTAAGCTTTATAGGAGACTATTAGTGCACTCATAACCTCCCTTTCTCTTTCTTCCGTCAATTCTAAACTAAATTATTTATAAAGCCCATAATATACTGTTTTCACATGAGGTCATAAAAATGTAAATAGAAAATGTCAAAAGAAAAAGGACAAATCCATTCAATTAATAGTGGGAATTCAACTCCTGGCCACCAGGTGGAGGCAAAGAACATCCCAGCAAAGCTTCAAGTATCCTCCCACTACCCACAATCCCTAGTCATTCTTTGCCTGTGTAACATTGTAGGTGATGTGCGAAGAAGGTGTCTGAAGAAATCAAGTTGTTAATCCTTTAATGGGTACTTTTCTCTGCAATCAAGGATTGGGGTTATGCTGAGTCCATGTAATTCTCTTTAGTGAGAGTAATGGTGGCTTTTAGCAGTTGGAAGATGGCGAGGTGGTCTTTTACATTTTTGCTACCCCTATATAGAAAACCAGGGTTGGTTACTCAGTTTTTTATTTATCTACAGGTCTATGTCAGTGAGGATTCTGTCACACCTTTTCGCTGTACCTGCCCTACAGCAGATCCACAGGTAATTTTTTTTACCTTTTAGGTGAGAAGGATGCAACACTTAGGAGTTCCTTGTATAAAAAAAAAAAAAGATACTTAGGGGCCGATTTATCAAGCTCCATATGGAGCTTGATGCCCCTTGTTTCCATCGAGACTTCAGGCTCGCCAGAAACAGAAGTTTTGAAGCCGCTGCTCTACTTGTCCACCTGCTCTGAGGCCGCGGACAGAAATCAACCTGATCGAATATGGGCATTTATCGATGTGCGTCGGACATGATACACTACATTGTATCATGTCCGCTCGCACATTAATAAATATACCCCTTAGAGAACAAGGTGGATCCTTATGGGATTGAATATCGCTTTTACAGGTTGGGGAGCAGTTCAGGGCACTGTTCTGTCATGTGAAGGCTTTTTTTATTTTGGCTATGGGATTTAATTGCACAAGTTTACCTTTTATTTAGTTTGGGTAATATCTCTTTAATAAGGTTGTTGGACCACACCTTACTTTTGAATTTGTGATCATGTGACCGCTCTGTTACTTCCTAAATGCTGAACAGTTTGTTTCTAACCAGCTGTTTGGAAGTTGGATTTTCAAGGAGACAGACTGGATTTTCTGGCATTAGATAATTTTTCCTGCCTGTCGCTTCTCTCTGATGTTTGCAGTTTTCTGGGATCTGCAGTTTGAACAGGATTTATCTGGTGGTGTGGATTGGATTCCTGGTTACCGGTTGGGTGAGTCTCTCCAGCATGGCTGGGGTGTAGAGGTGCCGGTTTTAATAATTATTTATCTATGCTCTATGTTTTTTATATTGCAATTAGAGTATAAGGGAAATAAATGACTATTTTATTTACTAAGAAAGCCGATCCCAAGCTTTCTCTGTCATTTGATAAATGTCTTTCTTGTGCAGCTGCCCAGGTTATTCCTCCTGTGCAATTTTGTTCCCTTTGCCTTAATAAGGTTTTATTGTCTAAGGATAAGGATTCCTTATCTGGGCCTTCTTTTTTCTCAGTATAATGCTGTTCAATGGTTGTCTCAGCCTTCTGCTAACATGTCCCAGTCTTTGCAGATTCACATGCAGTGCCCTGCGGTCCCTCTCAGTCAGTCTCTGGGAATGTTTGTTTGCAATAAAGATTTTGCTGTGCAGTTGACTTCTGCAGTTTCTGCAGCCCTAAGTGCTTTACCTAGTTCTGGTAAAAGGAAGAGGAAATCTAATAACATTTCTATGGTTTCTGATTCGGCCAAGACTGATTTGGTTAGTCTTTCTCAGTTATCTTGCGAGGACCATTCCTCTGCAGCTTCTGAGGGCGAGATCTCTGATTCAGAATCTGCAGTTCCTAGTACAATAGATTCTGAGAAGGTTAATTTTAGATTTAAACTGGAGCATCTCTGTTTACTTTTGAAGGAGGTTTTAGCTACTTTAGATGACTCTGAAACTGTTGCAGAGGCTCCTAAAAGGCTAATAAACTGAATAGAGTTTTTGATGTCAAACCTAAATCTGTGGAAGTTTTTCCTGTTCCAGCTCATATGACCACTATAGACCTAAAGGATGAGTATCTTCATGTGCCTATCCTCAGGGAACATTTCAAGTTCCTGAGGTTCGCTTTTCTGGATCAACATTTCCAATTTAGAGCACTGCCTTTCAGCCTCGCCACTGCTCCTCGAATCTTTACGAAGGTTCTAGGGGCTCTTTTGCTTGTGGCCAGATCTCTAGGGATTGCAGTGGCTCCTTACCTGGACCATATCTTGGTCCAGGCGCCATCTTTTCAGTTAGAAAGATCCCATACAGATTTTCTGTTAGCTATTCTCTGATCTCACGGGTGGAAGGTAAATCTAGGGAAAAGTTCCTTAGGTGCCAAGTACCAGGGGATGTTTTCTGGGGACAATCATACACTCAGTATCTATGAAGATTTTTTGGACGGAAAATTCAAGATTCTGGAGGCCTGTCATTGTCTTCAGTCCTCTGTTCGTCCATCAGTGGCTGTATGCATTGAAGTAATTGGTCTCATGGTGGCATCCATGGGCATTATTCTGTTTGCTCGCTTCCATCTGAGACCTCTACAGTTATGTATGCTCAATCAATGGAACGGAGACCACTCAGATCTCTCTCAGAGGATAGTTTTAGACTCTCAGACAAAGATGTCTCTATCTTGGTGGATCTCCCAGGACCATTTGTCTCAGGGCACTTGTTTCCTGAAACCTTCTTGTGAGATTGTGACCATGAATGCCAGCCTGGGAGTGGTTTGGGGGTCCCTAAGAACTCAGGGACTTTGGACTCAGGAGGAGTCTGCCCTCCCTATAAATATCCTAGAATTGAGAGCAGTTCTCAATGCTCTATCAGCTTGGCCTCAACTGAGTTTAGTCCGGTTTATCAGATTTCAATCGGACAACATCACTTTTGTGGCGTATATAAACCACCAAGGAGGAACTCAGAGCTTCTTCAGTGGGCAGAGTCTCACAATTGTTATCTCTCTGACATTTATATCCCAGTGGTGGACAACTGGGAAGCAGATTATCTGAGCAGGCAGACGTTTCATCCAGGGGAATGGTCTCTACATCCGGAAGTTTTCTCGATGTTAACCCTCAAGTGGGGAGTTCAGGATCTGATGGCATCTTGTCTAAACGCCAAGCTTCCAAGATACGGAGCAAGATCAAGAGATCCTCAAGCAGCTCTGGTAGACACCCTGGCAGTGTCATGGGATTTCAGTCTAATTTATCTGTTTCCTCTGGTTGCCCTCCTTCCTCGGGTGATAGCTCGTATCAAACAGGAGCAGGTTTCAGTGATTCTAATAGCTCAAGCGTGACCTTGCAGAACTTGGTTTGCGGACCTAGTGAAGATGTTGTTATTTCCCCCATGGCAATTGCCTCTGAGGAAGGATCTTCTACTTCAGGGTCCCTTCCTCCTTCCGAACTTAGTCTCTCTGAAGCTAACTGCTTGGAGACTGAATGCTTAGTCTTGTGCAGAAAAGGTTTTTTCTGTGAAAGTTATTGAGACTATGATTCAGGCTCGTAATCCTGTTACTCGCAAGATTTATTATAAGGTATGGTGTAAATACCTTCATTGGTGCGGATCTATGGGTTTTTCTTGGAGTCAGGTGAGAATTCCCCATATTCTGTCCTTTCTCCAGGAGGGCCTGGAGAAGGGTTTATCAGTCAGTACCCTAAAGGGTCAGATTTCGTCTCTGTCGATTCTTCTGTAGAAGCGTCTGGCAATTTTGCCAGATGTTCAATCTTTTGTCCAGGCTTTGGTTAGAATCAGGCCTGTGTTTAGGTCAATTGCTCCTCCTTTGAGTCTTATTCTGGTTCTTAAAGTTCTGCAGCAGGCTCCATTTGAGCCTATGCATTCTGTTGATATCAAGTTATTGTCCTGGAAAGTTTTGTTTCTGCTGGCAATTTCCTCTGCCCATAGAGTTTCAGAGCTTTTGTCTCTACAGTGTGAATCTCCTTATCTTATTGTTCATGCGGATAAGGCGGTTCTCTGTACTAAATTAGGATTTCTACTTAAGGTGGTCTCGGAACGCAATATTAACCAAGAAATTGCTGTTCCTTCCTTTTGTTCTAATCCTTTCTCTAAGAAAGAGCGGTTATTGCACAATCTGGATGTTGTGCGTGCTTTAAGGTTCTAATTACAGGCTACGAAAGATTTTCGTCAATCTACCACTCTTCTTCTACTGTCTCCTTCTGGTTGAGAAGTGTTATTTGATTGGCTTATCAGACAGCTGGACAGCAGCCCCCAGATTAAAAATGATGCTTCTATGGAACAGATTTGCAAGTTGGCCACTTCATTGCATACTTTTTCCAAATTTTCCAAATTTTATGTTTTTGCCTCAGGTTTCTTTTGGGAGAAAAGTTCTTCAAGCTGTGGTGCCTTCTGTTCCATTCTGTGGACTCTATTCCCTTCCATTCTGTGGACTCTAGCTTTGGTATTAGTTCCCACTAGTAATTGAATTAATTGGTGGACTCTCCATGCCATTGGAAAGAAAAAATACTTACCTGATAAATTATTTTCTTTCCTGGCATGGAGAGTCCACGTCCCGCCCTTAATTTTAAGACGACTTTTTGTCATTTTTCTAAACCTCAGGCACTTCTATACCCTTTGTGTCTTCTTCTCTTTCCATAATTCCTTGGCTGATTGACTGGGGATTGTGGGTAGTGGGAAAATACTTGAAGCTTTGCTGGGGTGTTCTTTGCCTTCCCCTGGTGGCCAGGAGTTTAATTCCCACTAGTAATTAAATGGATTTGTGGACTCTCCATGCAGGAAAGAAAATAACTTATCAGGTAAGTATAAATTATGTTTTATGGATGGAGAATCATGTAAACACAAAATCTTACATAACATTTCATTTTTCAGTACCTGTGAAAAAGATGTAAGTAGATCCAGTTTTCGATTCATCTTTTTTGCAGTCAAATCTGTCACACACTTGGGCCCAGCAACTAAATTCCCCAGTATCGGCTGCTGTGGAGTTCGCAAGAATCAGCTGCCCGTATCTGTCATGTTGTTTAATACTAGGAAGAAAGTAGAACAGATTTTCACATGAATTCATGCCCATTTATATGTTAAAGGGATAGTCAACTCTTTGAAATTGCATATTGTAATGTAAAATGATTAATTATGTGTAGTAAACCCCCAAAAAACTTTTCAAAATACTTTCATTATTTATGTTCTCCCCTTTCCCTGTAATTTAATTGTGGCTTTAACAATTCAGCTCAGATTCTATAAAGTAATGGGTGCCACCATGTTGAAAGCTAAGTTTCCTTAAATCTATATTAATCTATTTTATCTACTGAGAAAAGTTACAGGGAAAAAGTGAAAACAATGCATGTGAACAATAAAGTAATGTTAAAGGGACTTTAAACCTTAATTAATAAAACTTAACATTAGAATAATTGACAGCTGAAGAAAGGAGATAACACAGCAGCTATTACTTTATAGAAACTAAAACTTTACACTTTTTTAATATTTAAACAAATAATATAATTTTAATCTACGTTTTATCCTTATGCTTATCTTTAACATACTAACATAGTAGATGAGGTTAAAAAAAGACAAAAGCCTATCAAGTTCGACCTATACAAATCTTATTATACTTACAATTAACCCCCACAAACAACAAATTAAAATGTCATTTTTAAAGTACAATGGACCATTAAAGTTCCATATTTTATTACTAAATGTCATTTTTATTCAAGCAGTTACAAATTGCAGTTTAATTTATCTATGTGTTATATGTTATTAGGGATCTCTACTGTCTATTAAATGCTTGGGCAGATAACTAGTTTATACATTTTTCGCCAGATTACAAGTGGCGCAGTATTTTTTTCCCTCAAACGTGGAAACTCTGCTAAAACTTGTTAAAATTATTCTATTTACAAAAATGTTTTATCTAATGCAAGCTATACCACTTCCTTTATATAAATCTGATCTTCATTTAATTAATAAAAGCTTAGATTTTTTTGTGTGTGGCAAAGACAAAAGCCCACATTGTCTTACAAAACTTCCAGAGAACAAGGAGGAATGAATTTACCAGATTTTCAAATCCTTAATAAAGCAGCTCTGGCCAAATATTTGCTTGACTGGGTGACTAAAAATAATTATTATACAGAAATAGAAATAGAACAAAACACTATCCTTTTACGCTTTCTGCTTTAATTCATATTTAAGGGAAAAATTTACCTTCATTATGCAAGAAGATGTCTGTTATAAAAGTGACTCAAATTTACATATTTCAGACTGCTTTCCTATACAAAGTAATCCCCAATTTACAGCAGGATTTACAACAAAATACGTTTCAACAAATTAAAGAGAATTCATAATCCCTAAGAACCATTTATATCGTTACTATCAAATAAGAATCTATACTATGGATCTAATTGAACAATTTGGATATAATTGGAGCTCTGAATTTATGGATAAAAGGATCTCCCAATTCAGGGAGAGAATCTTCTGAATATATTTTTTTTGTATATGTATGTAAAGTGTAAGAAAAGTACAGCAATAATTCTAAAAAGTAAACATAAATGGGAGAAAGTATTGAATATTAACCTTGCAGATAATATAATGACTAAGAGTATAGGGAGGTCAAAAAAAAATCTTTAGCGGCGTATTATCAGGAAAACCAAATTAAAGTTATCCAGATGACCTATATCAGTGATTTTTAACCTTTTTTTTTTGCCGTGGCACACTTTTTTACATTAAAAAATCCTGTGGCACACCACCATCCCAAAATTTTAAAAAAAATCACACATTGTAGCCTAATACAGCATATATATACACATACACACAAACACACACATACTGTATGTATTGTGCTGTTATGCCATGCCTCCTACAATCTACCCCTGCACTGGGAGTAAAAAACAAAGCAAAGTTTAAAAAATATGTCACACTGTTGTCAGTCTGCCGTGGCACACCTGAGGATCTCTCATGGCACACTAGTGTGCCACGGCACACTGGTTGAAAAACACTGACCTATATAACACCAGATAAAGTCATCAGAGTAAGATAAATGTTGTGTAATACATGTTGAGCAAGGGAAGCAAATTCATTACAATGCTTCTGGTACTGCTATACTATTAGTAAGTGCTGGTATAAAGTGTGTAATTGGCTCAGTAGGTTATATCAGATAAGATATTTTTTTCTTACTAGATGGCTCAAAGTATAAAGAAAATACTAGGGGCCCGATCCAATATACAGCGCAGGTTTCAGCGTAAGTGCAGAAACCCGCGCCGCCCGTAATTTCACCTCGCACATCGGGGTGTTACATATACGGCGCCGGCAGTTCCTAATTGGCGTAAGTCGGATAAGCTGGTGACGTTCAGAAATGTGCGTAAATACACATTTCTGTCGTCGCCAGTGACTTACAGCACTTTAGAAACTGCCGGCGCCTAAGAAAAAGTAAAGAAAATAACAAATTTCCTATAAAAGTCTAACACGCCCCCCAAAAATAAGCCTGACACGTAAAACCCCTATATTCGCAATCCCCCCCTCTCACTACTAATAATAAATGTATTACCCCTAGACCGACGACCCCCCCACAATGCAATATGCCTATTTAAACTATTAACCCCTATATCCGTCATCAAACCCACAACGCAAGTAATAACTCAATTATAAACCCCTAAATCCGCCAACCCCCAACATCGCAAACTACCTATTAAACTATTAACCCTTAATCCGCCATTAACGCACAACGCAATAAAACCTATTAAAGTATTAACCCTTAATCCGCCATTAACCAACAATGCAATAAACCTATTCAAGTATTACACCCCTAAACTGCCAAAGCCCCACAACGCAATAAACCTATTCAAGTATTAACCCCCCTAAACCACCATAGTCCACAACGCAATAAACCTAACCCCTAACCTAACCCCCCTAACCTAACCCCCCCAACCTAACACCCCCTAAATGAATTAAAATTACCTAATTTACAAAATACTAAAGTTATTATTAAATAAAAAAAAACTAACACTACTTTAAAAATACAAATAAACTAAGTATAAATTAAAGGGGCAGTCTAATCAAAATTCTGGAGTAGACTGTCCCTTTAAGCTAGAATTACAGAAAATAAAAAAATCTAAGATTACAAAAAATAATAAAGAAAATTACAAAATTTAAAAAAAATTACACACAATTCCTATGAAAATAAAAAATCCCCTCCCCCCCCAAAAAAAACCCCCCTAATCTAATAAACTACCAGTATCCCTTAAAAGGGCTTTTTGCAGGGCATTGCCCCAAGATAATCAGCTCTTTTGCCAAAAAAACTACACAAAGCCCCCCCCTAACAGTAAAACCCCCCACCCACCAACCCCCCCAGATCTTTTGCTGCCCTACCTATCTAAATAAAATAAACCTCCCCCAAAAAACCCTTAAAAAACCCTAAGTCTAGCCCCCAAGTGGTCCTTACCTGTCCTGAAGTCCAGCGGAGAAGGTCCTGTTCCAGGCGGTGAAGTCTTTTTCCAAGCAGCAAACCTCTTCTTTCTTCTTCCAGGAACCAGCCGGCGCTGAGCGCGCAGTTGAAGACCGATAACCGCGGAGCTGAAGACCGGTGACTCTGGAACTGAAGACCGGCGAGCCTGGAAGTGAAGACCAGCGACCACGGAGCCATGGAGCGTGGAGGATCCTCTTCATACGATCTCCACCGTACACTGAATAGGAATTCAAGGTACGCGATTAAAAATGCCGTCCCTTGAATTCCTATTGGCTGATTTGAGCCTTCAAATTCAAATCAGCCAATTGGATGAGAGCTACTGAAATCCTATTTGCTGTTCAAATCAGCCAATAGGATAAGAGCTACTGAAATTCTATTGGCTGGTTTGAATAGCCAATAGAAAAAGAGCTGAATGCCCTTTTAAGGGCAATGCCCAACAAATGCCCTTTTCAGGGCAATAGGTAGTTTAGGATTTTTAGTGTTAGGTTATTTTTGTTGGGGGGGTTTGGTGGGTAGGGGTTTTACTGTTAGTTGGGGGGGCTTTATGTATTTTTTTGGCAAAAGAGCTGATTATCTTGGGGCAATGCCCTGCAAAAAGCCCTTTTAAGGACTACTGGTAGTTTATTAGATTAGGGGGTGTTGTTATTTTGGGGGGGCTTTTTTTATTTTCATAGGGATTAGTTCTCCATTTTCACCATGTAAGTCCTTGCGCTGGATATTGGATACCGATTTGCGACGCGGTTCTATGTTAGCTTATGGGAATAAAAATTGCGGGTGACGGGTGAAATATACTTGCGTAACTTGTATGTTACGCCGTATATGTGATACCAAAACAGTGCAAAAACCGGCATACGGGCGACGCTGCATATTGGATCGAGGCCCAGATTTATAAATATAATGATACTGACCGGGAGAAAAATTATATCAAAATTATGGAAATCTTGGAGAGGGCCATTGCTGGGGAACCTGATGTTTGACCTTCGTAACCAACTTATAATAGAACAGGTTGATGCTCTCTATCATATAGAAGGTCGAATAAGGAGCTTCATACAGAAATGGGAGAAATGTATCTTATCTTAGGAGAGAGGCTTTCAAAAGAAGGTATATACCCCTTCTTCAATATTATAATAATGCTGTAATATAGAGCTAGAGGTCAATGGATGGGAACAGGAGTGGGGGGAGAGTTGGGAAGAGAGAAATATTTGTGGTGATTTTTTTGTATGTCTTTATGAATATAAGACATATATACTTAACGATAATTTTTTATCTTATGGAGTTTAAAAATGAGCGGAAAAAGTTGAAAATTACGATATTGCCACGCTCATTTACGTATTCCCCTTAAGAAGTCAATGGAGAAAAAAACACTCCACTCTAGCGCAAATCCAATTGCATATTCTCATGTGCGCTTTCACAACATGAAAATATGAATATTTAACATTCCAATGTTCTTCACATAACAGAATATGTTTTATTTATTCATAAAATACCTATTTCTACATCTATCTGATGGTATTTTGGTACAATATATATCTATACCTTATATACATGATTATATAAAGGTATAGTTATATACAGATATATATATATACAGTATATATATATATATATATATATATATATATATATATATTTATATATATATATATTTTTATAAATACATGTGAAATATGTACAGTGAATACAGTTAAATTCTTTATTAAATGTGAATTTTGCCTAAGTATGCTTTTACATGTTTTCATCTACCTAAATGCAAAGGGCTCCAATGCACTTCTATATATGTCTATATATGTGTACATATGTATTTACGTGTTTATATGTGTATATATAGATAGTGTTATTATGAGTGTAAGTGTACGTTGTGATGTCTTTATAATGTGTTTGTAAGCTATTTTAGTTTTGCAAAACATTTAACCAGAACTCTGAAGTTGCGATAATCATTTTAGTGTAAATCGTGATTGCGCTCAAGCAATCACATTTACTTTCAACTTGTAATACCAGTGGTAAGCCCAACGAGCACAAACACCCACGATAAACCCCTTATCGCTCGCATGCAAACGTTTGCGCTGTACACACAATTGGCCCTTAATAAATACTAGATAGAATGATGCATTCAAAGAAAAGATTAGTCTGAGAATAACATGTAGATGCATTTTTTAAAGTTTCATTAGTTGTTCAAATATTGATCAAATAAGTGTAAAGTTTTAGTGTGTATAAAACAATGGGAGCTGACATGCTATAACTTAGGTTACCTTCTCTGCTGTGGCCAATTAGGGACAGTTATAAATAGAGTGTGCAGCCAATGGCTACGTGGAATATAAGAGTGTTCTGTACTTACATTTCTAACAGAAACTAAAAAGCTGACAATGTTAGAATGGATTACAGGAAAAGATGAAAAATTATATAATAAAAGTATATTGCAGGTTTTTATATATATATTTATATCAGTCTGAGGAAGGAGTGAATGCTCCGAAAACGTTCACATTAAAGTTTGCTGTGTGTTAAATCCAGAGAGTGCAATCATTGTACTTTTGTTATTTGGAATCTATTGCACCCTGGTCCTTATCTTGGCTGCGAGTGGGATTGCGCTTTTTATCTTCAGTTGATTTATATATATACAGGTGGCCCTTGTTTTACAACGGTTCAATTTACACCATTTCAGAATAACAACCTTTTTTTCCAGTCATGTGATTGCTATTGAAAAGCATTGAGAAGCAGTGCATTTATTAAAATAGCCAGTAGGTGGAGCTGTCCGCTTGTGTTGCAGCAAAGCCAAGCAATCTGAAATTAATCAGTTTAACCAGACCTGCGCTATAGAGCAGATTTCAAAGGAACAAGATCTTCCTGTCTATAAATCAGTCCAGATTGGAATGCATAGAAAGAACTGTTTGCAGAAAAATGCAAGTGAAGTCTGTGTTGTGTGATTATTTTATTAGGTTTATGATGCTGTTTAGCAATTTTTTTTGCTCATTTAACTTAGTTTAATTATATATTCTGTGTTGTGTGATTATTTTATTAGGTTTATAATGCTGTTTAGCATTTAAAGTCTTCATTTCAAAGCTTTAAAAATAATGTATTAGTGTTACTTATGACAATTTTGAGAGGGACCTGGAACCTATCTCCCTCGCTTCCCATTGACTTACATTATAAACTGGGTTTCAGTTTACAACGGTTTCGATTTACAACCATTTCTTCTGGAACCTAACCCCGGCGTAAACTGAGGGCTACCTGTATATATATACGATTTATCATTTTATATTATCATCTCAAAGTGTTTAAAGTTTTGCATTTAAAGAAAACAGGGAAGAATTTATTTTCTGGGATAATTATTAATGGACTAATTCTCCTTTTCTTTATCTACATATGTAAAGCTTGCTTAAATAAGGATTTTGTAATATACATTCTGTAATGTCATGTTATTGTATGTAAAAACTTAATAAAAATATTCTAAGAAGAAAAATAAAAGATATAAACTATATTAAAGCTAGGACTTAAACAGCTGATGCATCTAAACCCACACACTGAGACTGACTAACCACAACCCTAATGGAGCTGAAAACTCAATGCTGCCACTGAAATGCACTCCTTACAGGGTGCAAGGGCGGAACTCCTGTAATCCTCATGTAAAATTCAGCTCTGCCCTTCACACCACAACAAAGTTACAATACACCATATTCATTCCAGATTCAAGGGTCTAAACTCTTATGTGCATTTCAGACTTTCTAGGGTCCTCCACTGGCATAAGAGATTATGGCCCATAGTTATCAAGGTCTGGCGGACCTGATCCGACACTGCGGATCAGGTCCGCCAGACCTCGCTGAATACTGCGAGCAATACGCTTGCCGTATTCAGCATTGCACCAGCAGCTCACAAGAGCTGCTGGTGCAACGCCGCCCCTTGCAGACTCGCGGCCAATCGGCCGCCAGCAGGGGGGGTGTCAATCAACCGGATCGTACTCGATCGGGTTGATTTCCGGTGATGTCTGTACGCCTGCTTAGAGCAGGCGGACAGGTTATGGAGCAGCGGTCTTTGTGACCGCTGCTTCATAACTGCTGTTTCTGGCGAGTCTGATGACTCGCCAGAAACACGGGACATCAAGCTCCATTCGGAGCTTGATGCATATGCCCTTATGTCCTCCTGCAATTTTCTGTCTGGCCAAACAATAACCACAACACATTATTACAGGTTGTTAATGTTATGGGCTCTGGTTCTTTTTATCTGGCCCTACAGTTTGCCATCCACATTGCTTAAGGGGACAGTCAAGTCTAAAAAAAACTTTCATGATTCAGATAGAGCATGTAATTTTAAACAACTTTCCAATTTACTTTTATCACCAATTTCTCTTTGTTCTCTTGGTATTCTTAGTTGAAAGCTAAACCTAGGAGGTTCATATGCTAATTTCTTAGACCTAGAAGGCCACCTCTAATCTAAATGCATTTTGACAACTTTTCACCACTAGAGGGCGTTAGTTCATGTGTTTCATATAGATAACATTGAGCTCATGCACGTGAATTTACAGAGGAGTGAGCACTCATTGGCTAAAATGCAAGTCTGTCAAATGAACTGAAATAAGGGGGCGGTCTGCAGAGGCTTAGATACAAGGTAATTACAGTGGTAAAACATGTATTATTATAACTGTGTTGGTTATGCAAAACTGGGGAATGGGTAATTAAGGTATTATCTATCTTCTAAAACGACAGCAATTCTGGTGTTGACTGCCCCTTTAAGATTTTCCATTTACAAGACACATTTTCCCTCTTCTCTTTAAAACACTTATTACATTCATCTTTATATGGGTACAGTTCCTAAAGTGGGTCACACCACTTACCTTGGCAAATAATTGCAGACTTAGGGCCAGATTACAAGTGGAGCGTAATTAATTAAATGCTCCAGCTCGAGCGTTAACTGCGCTAGAAGCTTTTTGCACAAGTTGGGTATTGCTTATATTACAAGTTGAAAGTAAACAGTTTTTGCTGGTGCGTTAACCCGACAAGCATAAAAAGCCGAACTTAAAATATCATGCAAACGATAACCTATTCCCACATAGAAGTCAATGGAGCAAAGAACTTGCGCACTAACCCATTCATATATTCTAGAGTGCGTTAACCCTACATGAAAATTTTAATATTTCATATTCCAATGTTCTTCACATAGCAGAATATGTTCTATTTACTCATAAATACACATTTTTACATGTATCTGATGGTATTTTGGTGCAATATATATCTATTCCGTCCTTTTTTTTACTTGCCTGAGGAAACGACCCTTGAAGCGGTCGAGAAACGCGTTGCAGCCAAAGAGACATTAAAAGTTTGGTTTTCCTAATATATTTGGAAGTTGTCTTTTTATATATACGAATCATCTCCAGGCATAATTATTCCATCCAGATTAATATAGAGGCCTAGCAGCCCTTGGATTACTGGTAATACCTGCATTCGAATACTGGATGTGGGAAATCTCTTTCAGCCTTCAGTTTAAGGAATAGCTGACAGTTTACTAGCCGCTGTAATAAGGGCTAGCCTGCGTTTCAGCACCGGTCACAGTACGGTGCAACAAACATCTGGGTGAGCATTCCACTCTCTTGTTTTCTGATATTTGTATTATCTGTAAAACACTATGAGGCGCCCCTTTCTTTTATCTACAGTTTCATAGTCTATTCCTCACACCAGGATTACAAGTGGAGCGGCCTCTTCAATACGTCATCAAAGAACAAAAGTTTACAGCACCTTTGGCAGACCATTTGGATCCTTTTCATCAGGGGAAGATTGTTTGGTCTTGGGACTTTTGAGTCATATTCACACTCTTGGACTTCCACAACATTTCAAGTACTGTTATAATTTTACCAACATTTCATTTAGTATTACCCTCTTTTTTATGATATGAATTTGTTATTAGAATAATTGTTTCTTATGTTGATATTATTTGGTTTTAGATATCAACACCTAATCGTATTGTATGCATCGCTAATTTAGAACCATCTATACATATTCAGTTTTACTTTTATTATCATTTTGAGACCGCTATTTATCCTTAGGTGCGCCCCCAATAGAAATCGTTCTTAGGTTTAAATTTGTTTGCAATATATATCTATACCTATATACAGTATAGATGATTATATATAGATATAGATATATACAGATATATATATATAGGAATATCTATTTAAAAATACATAGAACATATTCTTCTATGTACAGAACATTGTAAGTGAAATATTTTACTATAAATACACACTATAACACTTTATTAAATATGAGTATTGCAATAAATATTTTTTTTTATGTTTTCATCCATTGCAAATACATATATACACATATACATGCATAAACATATATACTGTATATATATATATATATATACATTTAATATATGTAGACATGTATATGTATGTATCTCTATGTTAAAGTCCTTTGCCTGCCTTTTTTTTCTAACCTGTTTGTAACCCTGAGACCTCATATCTCCAAGACCTTTATAACTTTTTTTTTTTTTTAAGATAAATGATTTTTATTGAGGTTAAACAAAAAATTATATTACAAGCATAAATACAGTGATGGTAGGTGGCATAAAGATTGACTTACATTACAAAATTCAGGTACATTATATAGCAAGCTCAACCAATTTTAATGGATTAATAGGGAAAGAGAAGGGGAGGAAAACAAATCCTATACACCTAATCAAAAAGTCTGATGGTGAAATAATTATCTGTGTCTGAACCTATAGTCTTTGATCCCATAGGAAAATAATATCTAAGATGAAATCTCGTTTGCCTATATAGCAATAGTGCATCTTTTCCAGCGATAAAACATGATCCATTTCAGTTAACCATTGTGAGAAAGTTGGCAGTTGTTGTTGTTTCCAAAATCTTGGAATTAGTCGTTTAGCACATGTTAGCATGAGTTGTAGTAATTTAGTGCGGTAAATACAGCTTATTTGTGGTAGTTGGTTGAGAAGTATGATATCTGGGTTGAGGGAAATGTTTAAATCTATTGTGTGGTTGATACATCTTTCAATCTGGTCCCAGTAAGATCTAAGTTGTGGGCAGGACCACCATATATGTGAGTGTGTGCAAGTCTCTGCACATCTCCTCCAGCACCCAGATTGTTGTCCCAGGAAACATTTTGTGAATTTGCTGGGGTGTTAAATTCCAGATTGATAGTATCTTATAATTAAGTTCCGATAGTGTTAGTCGAGATCGATGAGGATGTGAGTCATTTTCAAACTACGTACCCATCTTTCTTCGGAGTTCTGGCTATTTAGTACTGTTTCCCACTTATAGATGTATGATGGCTTTCTGTGAGGAAAGGAGCCCCTGAGTATTTTGTACACCAATGAGAGGTGGGATTTTTTTACTGGCTAGTATTTATTGAATGTCTGATTTGGAGGTATGGGTACCACAGGTGAAACGGAGGCCCTAGTGTATCATTAAGTGCTAATCAGTCTTTAATCTGTGTTCCCTCTATCAATAGGAAGAGAGGAAGATTTGTATGTGTTTCTTTTGGTATGTCAAAGGCAAAGGAGCAATGTATGAAGAAGAGGCGGTTCTCTAATAATGGGGTTAATGGGAAAACCGGAGATGAGAGGTCATTCTGGTATTTGATTAGTTTGTCCCATTCCTCTAGTATTGCTTTGATATATTTGTTATGGGATGTATTTTCCGGTCTCTCCGTCTTGACCTTTATAACTTTTTTAAGCATTTTATTTGTAAATATTTTTTTATTAGACAGTGCTATTATGAGTGTAACTGTACTTTGTAATGTATTTCTGACGTGTTTTGTGACCCTTTTTTGTTTTTGTGAAACAGTTCATTTCAATTGCGCAAAAGCAATCACTTACAAACTCCAGCGATAAACCCCTTTTCACTTGCGAGTAACTGTTAGCGCTCAACTCATAATCTGGCCTTTATTAATGTTTACATAAAACATTTTGCTTTTATTAAAATGACATACAACAAGTGCAAAAAGAAAATACTCTGTGTTTCAGCAATTCATTATTACGCTATTTCTTACATATAACTATAATTAACCCCTGCAAAGCCATTAACAAGAGGTATATATGTGTATTTATAGCTTTCATCAAATTATATGCCCCTTTAAAATTTCTAAATTTGTCATAAAATCCCCCAATGTCACTCACTCACAGATGTAGTACTGCAGTATTGTTAGATCTGTAGAAATAAGGTTGGTGTTAGTGAAGTGATTTTTAAAACATTTTCTTCAGAATTTTTTTTTTGTTCATTTTACAAAGGACAGTCAAGTAATAATTAAACTTTCATGATTCAGATAGGACATGCAATTTTAAAGAACTTTCCAGTGTACTTTTATTATCAAATTTGCTTTGTTCTCTTTGTATTCTTTGTTGAAAGCTTAACCTAGGTATGTTAATTTCTAAGCCCTCAAAGGCTGCCTCTTATCTTAGTGCATCTTGACAGTTTTTCAAAGCTAGACAGCGCTAGTTCATATGTGTCATATAGATTATATTCTGCTCATGGCCGTGGAGATACCTAGGAGTCAGCACTGGTTGGCTAAAATACAAGTCTGTCAAAAGAACTGAAATAAGGCTGAAGAGGCTTATACACAAGGTAATCACGCAGGTAAAAAGTGTATTAATGTAGCAGTGTTAATTATGCAAAACTAGAGAATGGGTAATAACAGAATTTATGTTTACCTGATAAATTTCTTTCTCCAACGGTGTGTCCGGTCCACGGCGTCATCCTTACTTGTGGGATATTCTCTTCCCCAACAGGAAATGGCAAAGAGCCCAGCAAAGCTGGTCACATGATCCCTCCTAGGCTCCGCCTACCCCAGTCATTCGACCGACGTTAAGGAGGAATAATAGCATAGGAGAAACCATATGGTACCGTGGTGACTGTAGTTAAAGAAATAAATTATCAGACCTGATTAAAAAACCAGGGCGGGCCGTGGGCCCGACACACCCGTTGGGGAAAGAAATTTATCAGGTAAAACATAAATTCTGTTTTCTCCAACATAGGTGTGTCCGGTCCACGGCGTTCATCCTTACTTGTGGGAACCAATACCAAAGCTTTAGGACACGGATGAGGGGAGGGAGCAATCAGGTCACCTAAATGGAAGGCACCACGGCTTGCAAAACCTTTCTCCCAAAAATAGCCTCAGAAGAAGCAAAAGTATCAAACTTGTAAAATTTGGTAAAAGTGTGCAGTGAAGACCAAGTCGCTGCCCTACATATCTGATCAACAGAAGCCTCGTTCTTGAAGGCCCATGTGGAAGCCACAGCCCTAGTGGAATGAGCCGTGATTCTTTCGGGAGGCTGCCGTCCGGCAGTCTCGTAAGCCAATCTGATGATGCTTTTAATCCAAAAAGAGAGAGAGGTAGAAGTTGCTTTTTGACCTCTCCTTTTACCTGAATAAACAACAAACAGGGAAGATGTTTGTCTAAAATCCTTTGTAGCATCTAAATAGAATTTTAGAGCGCGAACAACATCCAAATTGTGCAACAAGCGTTCCTTCTTTGAAACTGGTTTCGGACACAGAGAAGGTACGATAATCTCCTGGTTAATGTTTTTGTTAGAAACAACTTTTGGAAGAAAACCAGGTTTAGTACGTAAAACCACCTTATCTGCATGGAACACCAGATAAGGAGGAGAACACTGCAGAGCAGATAATTCTGAAACTCTTCTAGCAGAAGAAATTGCAACTAAAAACAAAACTTTCCAAGATAATAACTTAATATCAACGGAATGTAAGGGTTCAAACGGAACCCCTGAAGAACTGAAAGAACTAAATTGAGACTCCAAGGAGGAGTCAAAGGTTTGTAAACAGGCTTGATTCTAACCAGAGCCTGAACAAAGGCTTGAACATCTGGCACAGCTGCCAGTTTTTTGTGAAGTAACACCGACAAGGCAGAAATCTGTCCCTTCAGGAACTTGCCGATAATCCTTTTTCCAATCCTTCTTGAAGGAAGGATAGAATCCTAGGAATCTTAACCTTGTCCCAAGGGAATCCTTTAGATTCACACCAACAGATATATTTTTTCCAAATTTTATGTTAAATCTGTCTAGTTACAGGCTTTCTGGCCTGAACAAGAGTATCGATAACAGAATCTGAGAAACCTCGCTTCGATAAAATCAAGCGTTCAATCTCCAAGCAGTCAGCTGGAGTGAAACCAGATTCGGATGTTCGAACGGACCCCGAACAAGAAGGTCTCGTCTCAAAGGTAGCTTCCAAGGTGGAGCCGATGACATATTCACCAGATCTGCATACCAAGTCCTGCGTGGCCACGCAGGAGCTATCAAGATCACCGACGCCCTCTCCTGATTGATCCTGGCTACCAGCCTGGGGATGAGAGGAAACGGCGGGAACACATAAGCTAGTTTGAAGGTCCAAGGTGCTACTAGTGCATCCACTAGAGCCGCCTTGGGATCCCTGGATCTGGACCCGTAGCAAGGAACTTTGAAGTTCTGACGAGAGGCCATCAGATCCATGTCTGGAATGCCCCAAAGTTGAGTGACTTGGGCAAAGATTTCCGGATGGAGTTCCCACTCCCCCGGATGCAATGTCTGACGACTCAGAAAATCCGCTTCCCAATTTTCCACTCCCGGGATGTGGATAGCAGACTGGTGGCAGGAGTGAGACTCCGCCCATAGAATGATCTTGGTCACTTCTTCCATCGCTAGGGAACTCCTTGTTCCCCCCTGATGGTTGATATACGCAACAGTCGTCATGTTGTCTGATTGAAAACCGTATGAACTTGGTCCTCGCTAGCTGAGGCCAAGCTTGAGAGCATTGAAATATCGCTCTCAGTTCCAGAATATTTATCGGTAGAAGAGATTCTTCCCGAGGACCAAAGACCCTGAGCTTTCAGGGATCCCCAGACCGCGCCCCAGCCCATCAGACTGGCGTCGGTCGTGACAATGACCCACTCTGGTCTGTGGAATGTCATCCCCCCGTGACAGGTTGTCCAGGGACAGCCACCAACGGAGTGAGTCTCTGGTCCTCTGATTTACTTGTATCTTTGGAGACAAGTCTGTATAGTCCCCCATTCCACTGACTGAGCATGCACAGTTGTAACGGTCTTAGATGAATGCGCGCAAAAGGAACTATGTCCATTGCCCGCTACCATCAACCCGATCACTTCCCATGCACTGAGCTACCGGAAGGAAGAGGAACGGAATGAAGTATTCGACAAGAGTCCAGGAGCTTTGTCTTTCTGGCCTCTGTTAGAAAAATCCTCATTTCTGAGGAGTCTATAATTGTTCCCAGAAGGGAACCCTTGTTGACGGGGATAGAGAACTCTTTCTCCACGTTCACTTTCCAGCCGTGCGATCTGAGAAAGGCCAGGACGATGTCCGTGTGAGCCTTTGCTCGAGGGAGGGACGACGCTTGAATTAGAATGTCGTCCAGGTAAGGTACTACTACTGCAATGCCCCTTGGTCTTAGCACAGCTAGAAGGGACCCTAGTACCTTTGTGAAAATCCTTGGAGCAGTGGCTAATCCGAAAGGAAGCGCCACGAACTGGTAATGTTTGTCCAGGACTGCAAACCTTAGGAACCGATGATGTTCCTTGTGGATAGGAATGTGTAGATACGCATCCTTTAAATCCACCGTGGTCATGAATTGACCTTCCTGGATGGAAGGACGGATAGTTCGAATGGTTTCCATCTTGAATGATGGGACCTTGAGAAATTTGTTTAAGATCTTGAGATCTAGGATTGGTCTGAATGTTCCCTCCTTTTTTGGGAACTATGAACAGATTGGAGTAGAACCCCATCCCTTGTTCTCTCAATGGAACAGGATGAATCACTCCCATTTTTAACAGGTCTTCTACGCAAAGTAAGAACGGCCTGTCTTTTTATGTGGTCTGAAGACAACTGAGACCTGTGGAACCTTCCCCTTGGGGGAAGTCCCTTGAATTCCAGAAGATAACCCTGGGAGACTATTTCTAGCGCCCAAGGATCCAGAACATCTCTTGCCCAAGCCTGAGCGAAGAGAGAGAGTCTGCCCCCCACCAGATCCGGTCCCGGATCGGGGGCCGATATTTCATGCTGTCTTGGTAGCAGTGGCAGGTTTCTTTGCCTGCTTTCCCTTGTTCCAGCCTTGCATTGGTCTCCTAAGCTGGCTTGGCCTGAGAAGTATTACCTTCTTGCTTAGAGGACGTAGCACCTTTGGGCTGGTCCGTTTTTTACGAAAGGGACGAAAATTAGGTCTATTTTTTGCCTTGAAAGGCCGATCCTGAGGAAGGGCATGGCCCTTACCCCCAGTGATATCAGAGATAATCTCTTTCAAGTCAGGACCAAACAGCGTTTTCCCCTTGAAAGGAATGTTTAGTAGCTTGTTCTTGGAAGACGCATCAGCCGACCAAGATTTCAACCAAGCGCTTCTGCGCGCCACAATAGCAAACCCAGAATTCTTAGCCGCTAACTTAGCCAATTGCAAAGAGGCGTCAAGAGTGAAAGAATTAGCCAATTTGAGAGCATTGACTCTGTCCATAATCTCCTCATAAGGAGGAGAGTCACTATCGAGCACCTTAATCAGTTCATCAAACCAGAAATATGCGGCTGTAGTGACAGGGACAATGCATGAAATGGGTTGTAGAAGGTAACCCTGCTGAACAAACAGTCTTTTTAAGCAAACCTTCTAATTTTTTTATCCATAGGATCTTTGAAAGCACAACTATCCTCTATGGGAATAGTGGTGCGTTTGTTTAAAGTAGAAACCGCTCCCTCGACCTTGGGGACTGACTGCCATAAGTGCCCTTTCTGGGGTCGACCATAGGAAACAATTTTTTAAATATGGGGGGAGGGACGAAAGGAATACCGGGCCTTTCCCATTCTTTATTAACAATGTCCGCCACCACGCTTGGGTATAGGAAAAGCTTCTGGGAGCCCCGGCACCTCTAGGAACTTGTCCATTTTACATAGTTTCTCTGGGATGACCAAATTTTCACAATCATCCAGAGTGGATAATACCTCCTTAGCAAAATGCGGAGATGTTCCAATTTTAAATTTAAAAGTAATCACATCAGATTCAGCCTGCTGAGAAATATTCCTAAATCAGTAATTTCTCCCCTCAGGACAAAACCTCCCTGGCCCCCCTCAGATTGGGTTAGGGGCCCTTCAGAGATATTAATATCAGCGTCGTCATGCTCTTCAGTAACTAAAACAGAGCATCCACGCTTACGCTGAACAGGGTTCATTTTGGCTAAAATGTTTTTGACAGAATTATCCATTACAGCCGTTAATTGTTGCATAGAAAGGAGTATTGGCGCGCTAGATGTACTAGGGGCCTCCTGAGTGGGCAAGACTCGTGTAGACGAAGGAGGGAATGATGCAGTAACCATGCTTACTCCCCTCACTTGAGGAATCATCTTGGGCATCATTGTCATTATCACATAAATCACATTTATTTAAATGAATAGGAATTCTGGCTTCCCCACATTCAGAACACAGTCTATCTGGTAGTTCAGACATGTTAAACAGGCATAAACTTGATAAGAAAGTACAAAAAACGTTTTGAAATAAAAACCGTTACTGTCACTTTAAATTTTAAACTGAACACACTTTATTACTGCAATTGCGAAAAAACATGAAGGAATTGTTCAAAATTCACCAAACTTTCACCACAGTGTCTTAAAGCCTTGAAAATATTGCACACCAAATTTGGAGAGCTTTAACCCTTAAAATAACGGAACCGGAGCCGTTTTAAGCTTTAACCCCTTTACAGTCCCTGGTATCTGCTTTGCTGAGACCCAACCAAACCCAAGGGGAATACGATACCAAATGATGCCTTCAGAAGTCTTTTATAAGTATCAGAGCTCCTCTCACATGCGACTGCATGCCATGCCTCTCAAAAACAAAGTGCGCAACACCGGCGGCGAAAATGAGACTCTGCCTATGCTTTGGGAAAGCCCCTAAAGAATAAGGTGTCTAAAACAGTGCCTGCCGATATTATTATATCAAAATACCCAGAATAAATGATTCCTCAAGGCTAAATAAGTGTTAATATCAATCGATTTAGCCCAAAAAAATGTCTACAGTCTAAATAAGCCCTTGTGAAGCCCTTATTTACAATCGTAATAAACATGGCTTACCGGATCCCATAGGGAAAATGACAGCTTCCAGCATTACATCGTCTTGTTAGAATGTGTCATACCTCAAGCAGCAAAGACTGCAAACTGTTCCCCCAACTGAAGTTAATGCTCTCAACAGTCCTGTGTGGAACAGCCATGGATTTTTAGTTACGGTTGCTAAAATCATTTTCCTCATACAAACAGAATTCTTCATCTCTTTTCTGTTTCTGAGTAAATAGTACGTACCAGCACTATTTGAAAATAACAAACTCTTGATTGAATAATGAAAAACTACAGTTAAACACTAAAAAACTCTAAGCCATCTCCGTGGAGATGTTGCCTGTACAACGGCAAAGAGAATGACTGGGGTAGGCGGAGCCTAGGAGGGATCATGTGACCAGCTTTGCTGGGCTCTTTGCCATTTCCTGTTGGGGAAGAGAATATCCCACAAGTAAGGATGACGCCGTGGACCGGACAACACCTATGTTGGAGAAAAAGGGATTATCTGTCTCTTTAAACAATAAACATGTTTAAGTAGACTGTCCCTTTAAATTCAGTGAGTATTTTAGGATGTGTCATTTACTGCACTGTTTTTAGTTATGTGACTATTAATAAAATCTTACTTAATAAGATACAGTATATTACACTAAGAACAGCATTAAAAAATGTCATACAGCAACTTACTGAAAACGCTATTGCCTGAAGAATGTAAATATTCTAAATGTATGATCATTACTGTGCGCTAATCCCTGGCAGTTGCTCAAATTCCCTCCTGTCTTATTAAAGATATTTTAAATAAATAATTTGTTTCAAGGCTTCTAAAAGAGCTCTTATGTTCTGATAAATTTAAAAATTTCAAATTCTCTGGGGATTTTTTTTTAGAAGCCATAACTAGATTTAGACTGGCAGTAAAAATAAAAGGAATAATTACAACATGATTTTTTCCCCTATTGCTTTGCATATTAGAATCTATCTACAGTATCTATCTATCTATCTATCTATCTATCTATCTATCTATCTATCTATCTATCTATCTATCATTTGTCTATCTATCTATCTATTTATTATCCATCCATCTATCTATATGCCTGTCTATCTATCTATCTATCTATCTATCTATCTATCTATCTATCTATCCTATCTATCATCCATCTATCTATCTATCTATCTATCTATCCGTCTAGCTATCTATTTATTATCCATCCATCTATCTATATGTCTGTATATCTATCTATCTATCTATCATCTACAGTATCTATCTATCTATCTATCTATCTATTTATCTATCTATCTATCTATCATTCATTCTATCAATTTATTATCCATTTATCTATATTTCTACCTTCTATCTATCATCTATCTGTCTGTTTGTCTTGTATCTCTATCAGTCTGTGTGTCTCTCTACCTGCCATTCACCTCAATTAATTTACAGAAATAATTACAAAAAAAGTGTTTAAATATTCAGAGCGTTTCTGTTAATTACCAGTTGTATGAAATGAGAGAAGATTTTAACCATGATTAACCCCATAATGACCGCAGCACTTTTCCATTTTCTGTCCGTTTGGGACCAAGGCTATTTTTACATTTCTGCGGTGTTTGTGTTTAGCTGTAATTTTCCTCTTACTCATTTACTGTACCCACACATATTATATACCGTTTTTCTCGCCATTAAATGGACTTTCTAAAGATACCATTATTTTCATCATATCTTATAATTTACTATAAAAAAAATTATAAAATATGAGGAACAAATTGAAAAAAACACACTTTTCTAACTTTGACCCTCAAAATCTCCTACACTTCCAACAATACCAAAAAACACCCATGCTAAATAGTTTCTAAATTTTGTCCCTGAGTTTAGAAATACTCAATGTTTACATGTTCTTCTGCTTTTTTTGCAAGTTATAGGGCAATAAGTACAAGTAGCACTTGCTATTTCCAAAAAATTTTAAAAAAAATTAGCGATAGTTACATTGGAACACTGATATCTGTCAGGAATCCCTGATAACCTTCACATATATATATTTTTTAAAAGAACACAACCTAAGGTATTAAACATGGGGTATTTGAACTCTTTCCATGCAACTATTTTACCACCAATCTATGCCAAAAGTTTGAAAAAAAAAAAAAAAAAGTTGTGATTTTTTGACAAAATAGCAATTCAAGAATACATTTACTGAGAACGTTAAGGGTTACTGCCAAATAACACCCCCAATATGTCATCAGCAGCATCTCCTGAGTACAGTGATACCACCCATGTATAGGTCTGTTGGGTTCTCTGGGGCTAAAAGGCCTTATTTTTAGGGGGCGCATTCCAGTTTTTTAATTTGGAATTTTCACATCTGTCGTCATGCACCCATGTCCTATTTGGGACATTTCTGACCGGGACAATGCAAATTACCCCCCATCAAACCATATATTTTTAAAAAGTAGACACCTAGGTATTTCAAATGCTGGTATTTTAACACCTTTGCATGCACTAATTCAACCACCAGTCTTTGTCAAACTTTTGGGTAGTCATTTTGGTGTGTTATTTTTCACACGCATTGTACTTTAGGCATGGATTCTCAGTTCCTGTTATATGTTACTGACCAAAAAACACCTCAATATGTGTTCAACAACAACTTCTGAGTTACAGTGATACCCCCCATGTATAGGTGTGTCGGGTTCTCTGGGGGCTAAAAGGCCTTAATTTTAGGGGGCGCATTCCAGTTTTTCAACTTGAATTTTCAACATCTGTCATTCATGCACCCATGTCCTATTTGGGACATTTCTGAAGCCGGCCAATGTAAATTACCCCCATCAAAACCATATATTTTTGAAAAGTAGAACACCCTAGGGTATTTCAAATGCTGGTATTTTAACACTTTCATGCACTAATTCAACCACTAGTCTTTGTCAAACTTTTAGGTAGTCATTTTTTTGCATTATTTTTCACACACATTGTACTTTAGGCATATATTCTCAGTCCCTGTTATGTGTTACTGCCAAAAAAAACCTCAATATGTATTCAACAACATCTCCTGAGTACAGTGATACCCCCCATGTATAGGTGTGTCGGGTTCTCTGGGGGCTAAAAGGCCTTAATTTTAGGGGAGGCATTCCAGTTTTTCAACTTGGAATTTTCACATCTGTCATCATGCACCCATGTCCTATTTGGGACATTTCTGAAGCCGGGCAATGTAAATTACCCCCTCAAACCATATATTTTTGAAAGTAGAAAACCCTAGGGTATTTCAAATGCTGGTATTTTAACACTTTTCCATGCAATAATTCACACTAGTCCTTTGTCAAACTTTTAGGGTAGTCATTTTTTTGCATTATTTTTCACACACATTGTACTTTAGGCATATATTCTCAGTCCCTGTTTATGTGTTACTGCCAAATAAAACCTCAATATGTATTCAACAACATCTCCTGAGTACAGTGATACCCCCCATGTATAGGTGTGTCGGGTTCTCTGGGGGGCTAAAAGGCCTTAATTTTAGGGGGGGGGCATTCCAGTTTTCAACTTGGAATTTTCACATCTGTCATCATGCACCCATGTCCTATTTGGGACATTTCTGAAGCCGGGCAATGTAAATTACCCCCATCAAACCATATATTTTTGAAAAGTAGACACCCTAGGGTATTTCAAATGCTGGTATTTTACACTTTCCATGCACTAATTCAACCACTAGTCTTTGTCAAACTTTTAGGTAGTCATTTTTTTGCATTATTTTTCACAAACCATTGTACTCTTAGGCATATATTCTCAGTCCCTGTTATGGTGTTACTCTGCCAAAAAAAAACCTCAATATGTAATTCAACAACATCACCTGAGTACAGTGAGACCCCCCCATGTATAGGTGGGTCGGGTTCTCTGGGGCTAAAAGCCTTAATTTTAGGGGGCGCATTCCAGTTTTCAACTTGGAATTTTCACATCTGTCATCATGCACCCATGTCCTATTTGGGACATTTCTGAAGCCGGCCAATGTAAATTACCCCATCAAACCATATATTTTTGAAAAGTAGACCACCCTAGGGCTATTTCAAATGCTGGTATTTTAACACACTTTCCATGCACTAATTCAACCACTAGTCTTTGTCAAACTTTTTGGGTAGTCATTTTTTTTGTGTTATTTTTCACACACGTTGTACTTTAGGCATATATTCTCAGTCCCCTGTTATGTGTTACTGCCAAAAAAAACCTCAATATGTATTCAACAACATCCTCCTGAGTACAGTGATACCACCCATGTATAGGTGTGTTGGGTTCTCTGGGGGCTAAAAGGCCTTATTTTTAGGGGGCGCATTCCAGTTTTTCCAACTTGGAATTTTCACATCCCATGCACCCCATGTCCTACTGTAGGAGATTTCTGAAGCCGGCCAATGTAATTTACCCCCATCAAACCATATATTTTTGAAAAGTAGACACCCTAGGGTATTTCAAATGCTGGTATTTTAACACTTTCCCATGCACTAATTCTTTGTCAAATCTTAGGCAGTCATTTTTTGTGTGTTATTTTTCACACACATTGTACTTTAGACATGAATTCTCAGCTCCTGTTATGTGTACTACTGCCAAAGAAGACCCCAATATGTGTTCACCAACATCTCCTGAGTACAGTGATACCACCTATGCATAAGTTTCTTGGCTTGTTCGGGGGGGTGTAATGCCAAATGTCCCAACATGCGTTTGTGATTTTTTTTTCACATTTAACATATTTTCTATGCCCCCCCCAACCCCCCCTATTGTCTTTTTGGGGGTATTTTAACATACCCCAATTTATTTGTTTCCATGATGTGCATATTTTTGAAATGTTGACACCCCCAAGGTATTGTATATGGTGTGGCTTTGATGCATTTGAAGTAACTGTTTTAGGCTAAAAAAATTGGAGAAAGTGTATGGTGGCATTTTTTCAATTTTCATTTTTTACACACACATTGCTTTTTGACTATGATTTAGGAGAGACTGTTGTAAGGTTAGTGCAAAAAAAATACTTCAGGTTGTTTTCTGCTAGGCACCCTGAGTACACCTATGCCCCCATCGCATAGGTTTGCCAGGATTTTGGGAAGGTTATGTTACAATTTTATGACTTGTGATTTTAGTTATTAAGTGAGAGTATTTCTTCTGATAGGCCTATCTTTAGTTTGGCCTATTGTAAACCCCACTTTTATTTATTGCCATGAATGTGCATATTTTTGAAATGTTGACACCCCCAAGGAATGTGTCTATGGTGTGCTTTGATGCATTTGAAGTAACTGTTTTAGCTAAAAAAATTGGAGAAAGTGTATGGTGGCATTTTTTCAATTTTCATTTTTACACACACATTGCTTTTTGACTATGATTAGGAGAGACTGTTGTAAGTTAGTGCAAAAAAAATACTACAGGTTGTTTCATGCAAGGCACCCTTGAGAACACCTATGTCCCCATGCCATAGTTTGACAGGGGTTTTTGTAAAAAAAAAAAAAAAAGAACAGCCCCCATTTTAGAAAAAAAAATATATTAGTGAAATGTAAAAATCTGGGCACATTAAAAAGTAAAAAAATAACAACCATAAAATTTAACAGTAACATAACAAAAAAAAAATAACAGCAAATGTATTTATTTTTTAAAAATTGACCATTGTATGGTACCCGCTTGAAGCAGTCCCCAATGCAGAGTCCAGGCTGTCCAGGGCAATCAGGACAGTGATATACAGTGTCCCTTTCTTGCCCCCTCTTGGTAAAGACTCTGCATTTTTTTTGTGGTCCTCTGCTTTGCGGCAGTAGGGGGGATTTTAAAAATAAAATGAGTAGCCCCAACTCTGCTCTCTCCCATCCATCCCGCCCGGGGGAGCAGGTTCCATCATGGTACAAAATCCCCCGAAATGATCTGGAGCTGAAATTGTAAAAAAGTCTGTTTCATTCCGGGGTTTGCTTTTTGAAACAACAAAAAAGCGTTGTGGGTTGCAATCTGCATTAGGTAAATTGCAACCTTTTTGTACCAGGCCCTTGTCTTCCCGCATAATTAGGTAGGGCTGCAGCAGCTGATCTGCCAGATCAACCCCCACCCATATGTCGGTTATAAGACTTGATGCACACTGGCTTCCTTATGATCTCAGCTCTGGCCACGTACAGAGACCGCCACCCGTCCTCTCTGTGTGGATGGTGGGTAAGAAGGTATACCATCCTTCCTTGTCTCTGTACTTCAGTGCCAACAGCTCCTCTTGGCGCAGAGCAGAGGTCTCCCCCCCTTCGTAGCCGGGTGCGTACAAGTTGTCCTGGGAAACCTTTGCGGTTCTTTTTAATAGTACCGCAAGCTACTGTATCAAAGCAATACAGAGCTTGACAACAAAAGGACACTTGTATAAAAAATTGTCCTAAGTACAAGTGATACCCTTTGTTCATTAGGGGTAATATCAGGTCCCAGACAATCTTGCCAGTGGTTCCCATATGTTCTGGGCAACCTGGAGGGTCAAGGTGGCTATCCTTTCCCTCATACACCCCGGAAGGGCACTGAGTATACCCAGTCTCGCTCTCACAGAGATTATACACCATTACCCCATACCTGGAGCGCTTGGAAGGAATATACTGCTTGAATCCCAGCCATACGCCTCCCTCAACACTATATCTTTTCTGTGACATTTTTTGTATCTGTCACAGAAAACCAAAATTAATTAACTAAATGGCCTTTGTTTTTTTTTTTTCAAAAAGTACAGCTATGCTAATGCCAGTGATTTATAGCGATCACTGGCAAGCTAGGGGTTAAATACTCTTTAAATTAAATTAACTAAATGGCCTTTGGGTTTTTTTTTAAAAAAAGTACAGCTATGCTAATGCCAGTGATTTATAGCGATCACTGGCAAGCTAGGGGTTAAATACTCTTTAAATTAAATTAACTAAATGGCCCTTTGGGTTTCTTTTAAAAAAAAAGTACAGCTATGCTAATGCAGTGATTTATAGCGATCACTGGCAAGCTAGGGGTTAAATACTCTTTAAATTAAATTACATTAGCTAAATGGCTCTGAAAGGAGCCTTTGGGTTTTTAAAAAATGACAACAACAAAAATTAACCCCCTAAAAAAATGCACAGACAGCAAAAAAGTACAGCTATGCTAATGCCAGTGATGTATAGCGATCACTGGCAAGCTAGGGGTTAAATACTATTCTAAATTAAATTAAATTAGCTAAATGGCTCTGAAAGGAGCGTTTAGGTTTTTAAAAAATTACAACAACAAAAATTAACCCCTAAAAAATGCGACAGACAGCAAAAAAGTACAGCGATGCTAATGCCCAGTGATGTATAGCGATCACTGGCAAGCTAGGGGTTAAATAGTCCTTTAATTAAATTAAATTAGCTAAATGGCTCTGAAAGGAGGCCTTTGGGGTTTTTTAAAAAAAAAATACAACAACAAAAATTAACCCCTAAAAAAATGCACAGACAGCAAAAAAAAAGTGCAGCTGTGCTACTGCCAGTGATTTATAGTGATCACTGGCAAGCTAGGGGTTAATGGCTCTGAAAAGAGCCTTTGGATTTTAAATTTTTTAACAAATAAAAGAAATAAATCTCTCTCTGCTAAAATACAGGTCTCTCTCTCTCTCCAACAAAATGGCAAGTGAGGAGAGGGGAGGGAGATCCACACTGATGCAGAGTCAATATTTACAAATATTGACCTGATCCAGGACAAATGGAGATTTTATTATTATTATTTTTTTTTTCTAAGAAGGCTCAGATTGGGTGGACCCTCAGCTTGCCCCTATGGTGAGTACAGGCTAGGGAACCCCCCCCAGAGGCCCCATGATGCACGGGCATCGCCATTTTGGAAGCCTCATGGGGGGAGGGGGGGCGGGGGGCACTATATGTGGGGGCTTTTTTATTTTATATTTTATTTTTTTTTGCCCATTTTTTATTTTATTTATATACTAACTAAGTGCCCGACCCACCGAGGCACTTAGCACACTAGCAGAGCATCCGGAAGCGTGTCCGATCGCTTCCGATGCTCTGCTCAGCACTGCCGGGCTCCACGTGGAGCAAAACCGGAAGTGATCACTCAAGGGGAGTGATCGCTCCGGTCCCGGCACTCCGTAACAGCCACTGCAGGGATGCCCAGACATCGAGGCATCCCTGCAGTACTGTAATAGTGCCTGGAAGCCGATCTTGATCGCTTCCAGCACTCACTTTTAGCCAAGGACGTGCAGGGTACGTCTCAGGCGTTAACTGCCTTTTTTTTTTCAGACGTACCCTGCACGTCCTCCGGCTCACTAGGGGTTAACTGAAAGTAAGATTTTACATTCCATAGATCTTACTTTAAATAGTTCTGAATGTTAGTAGCTGATGAACATGACATGGAAATATGAATATTTCACATTCCAAAGTTCTTCACATAGAAGAATATGTTCTATTTATTCAGAAATAAATATTTCTACATATATCTGATGATCTGATGGTATTTTGTAATGGAAAATATATACAGTAAATATACAGTGTAACACTTTATTATCATGAAAATTGCATAAATATGTTTTTTACATGTTTTCATCTGATTAGCTGCAAAGGGCCCCAATGTAAATTGTCAAACTTATTTTCCCCTCTTAAGAAACTTTGGAATCTATCAAAGAACCATCAACTATAACTACCTTAGTCTAAATGTGGGGGAGCTACTGACTTATTTATCTACACTCCATACCCCATGATCATAAAGCAAAACACAAAACAAAACAGATTTTTGATACCTTTGCAAATTTAATAAAAAGAAAAACCTAAAATAATCCCATCCACATAAGTATTCAGACCCCCTTTTCTATAACACTTGAAATTTAGCTTCAAATGCGTCCCATTTCTCTCGATCATCTTTGAGATGTTTCTTCACTAGATTGGAGTTCTACCCCGTGGCAAATTCAATTGATTGGATATGATTTGGAAAGGCACTCACCTGGCTATATAATGTCTCACAGCTGAAATTGCATATAAGAGCCAAAACCAAGCCAAAAGGGACTGCCTGCAGACTAGAGCTCAGAAACAGAATTGTGTTCGCTGCAAATAGTTTTTTAGCTGCATTGGAGGTTCGCAAGAGCACATCATTATTAAATGGAGAAGTTTGGAGGAACAAGCAGGACACAGCCAAACTAAGCAATCATGGGAGAAAGGGAATAGTAAAAGAGTGAGCAAAGTACCCCGAAAATACCTCTGGTTGAGCTCTAGAGATCATGTGTGGAGATGGAGAGAAAGCGTCACTGCAACACTCCACCAATCTGGGCTTTATGGCAGAGTAAAAAAAGCACCTAAATGACTCTCAGTCTGTGAGAAACAAGATTCACTGGTCTGATAAAATGAAGATTAAACTATTTGGCCTCAATTCCAAGTGTCATGTCTGGAGAAAACCAGGCACCGCTCATCACGTGTGTAACACCACCCCAACGGTGAAGCATGGTGTTGGTAGCATCATGCTGTGCGCTTGTTTTTCAGCAGGGATTGGGGGAAAGTTCAACGCAGCAAATACAGATATATCCTTATTGAAAACCTGGTCCAGAGTTCTCAGGACCTCAGATTGGGCCGAAGGTTCACCTTCCAAAAGGACAATGACCCTAAGCACAGAGCCAAGACAATGCAAGAGTGGCTAAGTGGTCAACTCTGTGAATATCCTTGAGTTGTGAGCTAGAGCCCCAAATTAAACTCAAACATCTCTAGAGAGACCTGAAAATGGCTGTCCACCGACAATCCCCCAGCCAACCTCACGGAGCTTGAGAGGATCTGCAGAGTAGAATGGCAGAAAATCTCCAAATCTAGGTGTGCAAAGCTTGCTGCATCATACCCAAAAAGACTTGAAACCATGGGTATCAGGAGGGGGGGGCAAATTAATTTTGCTGTTTCTGTTTTTTTTGTTTGAGTAGTGGGCAGACCTACAGCAAAAGTGAATGGAGCAGTTCCCTTCCCCTCCAGCAGCAGGGTCTCTCTCTCACAACTCCCGTCTATGTCCTGTGCTGCTGCAGTGCTGTTAGCTTCCCAGACCTCCAGCAGATTTTCTCGAGCAGACTGTCATGCAGGGTGAACTACTGAAGAGACAGAGGGGCTGATATGGCTGTATCCTTCCCTGCAATACCAGTTAGTAATGCATCAGTTTACTCCTACACACACCTGCAGTGTTGATTTCTGTGTAGTTACATAAACTGTAAAGATACTGAATAATATAAAGATTGTTTTATTTCATATGTGTCTCTAAATTGCCAGATATTTATTTATGCTGTAGGGGTAAAGAGCCACTGCTGGCTTTTGCCTCCCTTTTTCCTGTTGCTGTGACCTGCTGGGCTGATTTTCTCTCTTCCTTATTTCTCTTCTACTTTCCAGATAGAAACAACTCCTACTCCTAGCAGCTCTGGGATATGTGCAGGGTCTGCCAGACATTACAGCTACACCCTTAAACAAACTAAACAAAAAATATTTTTTTCAGCAGGCTAAGCAGCAACAAGAGTAGTGTACTAGAGTACATGAGGCTGTGCCTCTTTGCTCCCAGTGGGTCATGTTGTATTATTTTCAATAATGTGGTTTTTGAAAAGTGTGACTTTCTAGATCCTCACTCATTCTACAACAAAGTAAATTTTGTAAGCAGATTTATTTTGTAATGGAACCAAAACGTGTAATGGAAAAGTATCCATAGCCATGAAATTGAGAAACTATCTATCTATCTATTTCTCTCTCTCTGTGTCTGTCTCTCTGTCTGTCTGCCTGTCTGTCTCTCTCTCTCTGTCTATCTCTTTATCTATCTATCTACCTTTATCTATATTTTTTTTTTGCCCTGCCTTGGAAAAATTCCCATCGACGCCCATGCTGAAGTACTTTCTGAATGCACTGTGTATATTCTATGTATCTAATATATCTTATGTACTCTCGTACTATCATGTGTCTGCACTATTCTTTATTGTTTATCTATACTGCTTATATAGGGCTAGATTGCAAGTGGAGCACAATTACGGACGCACGTTAAATAACTAGCCATTACAAGCCATTGCCACGAGCTAGCGGTAGGATTTTGTGCTCAAATTCATTAACCAGAGATCTGATATCTGGTTAATGGAAAAAAATTCCCCAAATTGCCCCCAAAATAAAGGGTATAGTTTCTTTATAAAAAATAAAAATAATATGGAAAGTCTGATTCTGGCTAAGGAATGCAATGTTTCATTATAAGTTATTTGGATTTCAGTTAGACAAATGGATTTTTAAAGAGTAGAATTTATTTCTTGTGGAAATTGCTTTGTGAGTAAAATAATCACTTTATTAGAATAAACAGGGAGCCTTCCTTCTCTGGCAAAAATCCTTGGAGTTGTATTAAATGGATGCTCCTCTCTTGAATAAAACTAATTTGTGCTTTCATGCTGTGGAGTCATGTCCGTTATCACCATCACAGCTGTGGCTGTCTTCCTTATCAACCACAGTGAACTATAAACCTTCAGAAATCATTTGTGCACAATACTGTTTTTCCTTTTATTCCCTGTATTAATTTAAATGGTTTTGCTAAAACGTGTTAACATTTTTTTTATTGCGAAAAGGAAAATTCTGTACATTCATATGGTTAATAGGCCTTTAGCTAATTTATTGTCCCATTAGCAAGAGACATGATTTAACAAAAATATGTAAGCACATGTCATTGTCTGTTTTACAAAAAAATAAACATGTTATGATTAAAAATAAGTATTGTTCCTTAACAATCAGTTTACCTAGTAAAATAGTTAAAATACTATTATTTACATAATAGAGGCACATGGCTTTTTTTAAGATAAGATCTGACTTGTGGAGAAAGGAAGTGAAAAGCTGACAGCTCTGCTCTCTTAAAGGGACACTGAACCAAAATTCTTGCTTTCGGGATTCAGATAGAGCATGCAATTTTAAGCAACTTTCTAATTTACTCCTATTATCATTTTTTCTTCGTTCTCTTGCTATCTTTATTTGAAAAAGAAGGCATCTAAGCTTTTTTTTGGGTTCAGACTCTGGACAGCAGTTTTTTTATTGGTGGATGAATTTATCCACCAATCAGCAAGGACAACCCAGGTTGTTCACCAAAAATGGGCCGGCATCTAAACTTACATTCTTGCATTTCAAATAAAGATACAAAGAGAATGAAGAAATTTTTATCATAGGAGTATATTAGAAAGTTGCTTAAAATGTCATGCTCTATCTGAATCACGAAAGAAAAAATTTGGGTTCAGTGGCCCTTTAAAGCCACAGCTGCTGTTTGTTGCTTAGAAGTCTGTAAAAAAAACATAGCCTAGCAGCCAAAATAGAGTAAGGACTGCTGCTACCCTGCATTGCACATGCCAGTAGCTCTCTACACAAGAAACTGTATAAGTGTAACCAAGCCCCGCCCACACAGAATGTGCAATAATTACCTCCTGCTGTTGATGCTGCAAACATTGCGCTCAAAACAAAAACTACTTTGCACAATTTTAAGTGGAAAGGCAGTTGCATCACTATATTTCTGCTGACCAGATTTCCCCTCTTCTATTAGTTCCTGCCCACAGCACAGATTGTAATTGCTTCTCTTAAACTAACACTGCTCCTCCCCAAGAGGCAGATATATGAGCTGACTCATTCGGGGCATTTTCCTGATTGGTTTAATGATGAAATGTGACTCCTGACCTGACAGACAGTGGGCCGGCACTCCATACAACACCTTCTAAGTTGTTGCGCAATTGAGGGAGGCTGAGCTGGTCACTGCCTTTCTCCATGTATTTGCAGCTAAGGTCAGAAAATGTGGTACATTTTTTTTTTATTTTCATTTTATATTATTTTCTTCTTTCATTACATGACAGGAGAGACTCTGCCTCCCCTGACTGCATGTACCTGATTATAAACATCTTTATATCTGATTTGAAATTCTGTTGATTCACTTATTCCCAGTGTGTCATTTCCACCATATATGAGATGCACCCAGGAGGGGTTCTAGAATATAACAATTCAATAAGCAATAACGTTGACCATAATGCTAAATATTAAGGGGGCAGTATAAGTATAGAACAGTATAGGTGGAGGTGTGTCTTCTGCTACATTTTGTTACTTTATTTTTTAAACCCCCCTTCTCCCTCCTCTACCTCCCCCATGTTTGTTCTAAAGCACTAGATGTATAAAAAAAGGCCCACATTGTAATTTCAGGGCAGCTGGCTCCTTTGAGGTTTGGGGACCTACAGTAATAAATGGAAAGACATAATATCCCTTACCAACCCCTGGAAGTGCCACTGCAGTTATAAGTTAATTTCATCACTGGTAGGCCTAGATCAGTACCACTAGACAAACTGAAGGATCTTTTTAGAGACTTGAAATCTTTAGTCATAATTAAACATTTAGAAAACTTTGAAGGCTAATTTCTGAGTCTATGATTAATCACCACTAGTGGGCATGAAACACTTCATATTATCTTATTTGTGCCTTTCCATATGCAATTTTGTAAACAGTTTTTGCAATAAATAATAGTTTTATTATACCACACTTTTGATAGTGCCTTCCAGTTCTGTGCTTCTACAGTTATTTCTGAGTCTTCACACATTAAAGGGACAGTCTACCATATAATTGTTATTGTTTTAAAAAATAGATCATCCCTTCATTACCCATTCCCCAGTTTTGCATAACCAACACAGTTATATTAATATACTTTTTACCTTGTATCTAGGAACCTTCTTCCAGCCCCCTGATCACATGACTGTGACTGTTTATTATCTATTGTCTTAAATTTAGCATTGTATTATGCTAAATCTTAAATAACTTTCTGTGCCTGAACACAGTGTTATCTATATGGCCCACGTGTACTTTCTGTCCCTTTGTGTTGAAAAGAGATTTAAAAATCATGTGATAAGAGGCAGCCCTCAAAGGCTTAGAAATTAGCATATGAGCCTACCTATGTTTAGTTTAAACTAAGAATACCAAGAGAAAAAAGCAAATTTGATGATAAAAGTAAATTGGAAAGTTGATTAAAATTAAAAGTCCTATCTGATTAATAAAAGTTTAATTCATACTTGACTGTCCCTTTAAGTCTGACTGGTAACATTTTAAGTCTATGGGGCCGATTTATCAAAGCGTCAATCACTGTGCATTTGCTGGCGTCAATATTCTCACCAGACATTGCTGCCGTGAATCTACATATGACGCCCTTATTTATTAAAAACTCTGTCATAAACATGCGCGTCAAGTATAGAGCGATGAACATCGTACTGTTGATAAATAAGTCATTGATGTCGCGGATATTCTGTTTTTTTCAACTTTATTTATACCATTTCATTACTGTCCTTTTATTTTTCATCTGTTAATGTCCAAGAAATAGCTACATTTATACCTGAACAAACAATATCTCATAGATAGTTATTTTCTATGTATTTATTATAAAAAATTGATATATGATATTTTCACATAAATGAATGTATATTTGTATTTCTAAAAATCATGTTTTTTTTCTTTTTTTTAAGTGATTATTAATGCTAGAATTTGTACATATATCTTTGCACATACCTGTATATATATGTATATATAATATATATATATATATATATATATATATATATATATGTATATATATATATATGTATATGTATATATATATATATAATATATATATGTATATATATATATATATATATATATATATATATATATATATATATATATATATATATATATATATGTATATATATATATATATATATATGTGTGTGTTGTGTCAGAAATCTTTTGCAAACATTTTTTACATGTCCCTAAATTCCTTTTTTTTCCCTTTACATGTTGCTAAATTCCTAAACATTCATGTCTTTCATAAATCTGTGTTTATTTATACCACTATATATATATAGTGTAAATATATTATTATTATGAGCAAGAATAATTGTGAATATAACATGTAATCAGGGTATCATATGTATTTATTTGCAATCAATGGATATTTTAAGAGCTGGGCCAGTTTTCTCTCTGCACCTGTGTAACCCCTCCTGATTGTCTAGTTTTAAACACCACCCTTACACAGGTGTTATAAAATGGGCTGGCATATTACATGACATTTCTTAGTGAAAATTAAATTCAAGAGAAGGAAGAAGAACACTGAAGTTATTTTTTAATTTCTGCTGTATCAGATTCGTGACAGTTTAATCTTAGGTAGACTATCTCTTTGAGCTATCGGTTTAAGATTATATTGAATCAAACATCATTCGATTTTTAAAATCATTGTCTAAAATATTATACTGTGTCCTAATGTCATCATTAATGTTTAACTTTAATACTAATTTCACATATACATACTTTCAAAGTATAATACACAATGTGACAAATGGTACTTACAAGTTCTGATGAGTGATCAATGACACAAATATCGAGCAATTTGATTAGTTAGTGATAGTATAAAATGTATATTGCAATCAGATTGGCTGATATCATTAATCAAGTGATTATGCATATCCCAATCAAAAGTGGCAGAAAACTTCACTAGTTTGTGGGTTGTTTATGAGTTTGCGTCAAATTTGGTGCAAAAAGTGTTGCGTCAAATTTGGTGCAAAGTGGAGAGTGGGATTTGTATTACATGCATTAAACATAGTGCAAATAGATTTATCCAAAAAAGGAAGTTAGCTATATTATGCAATGTATTTATTTCATTTGTATCCCTATATCTACTAGTGCACCAAATTTGAAGCAATAATATTGTCCCCTTGCTTTGTAATGAGAGACAAAGATGTAACATAATCCATAAGTACTTTTATTATGTAATATGTTTCATTCTCTTGTAGCATTGAACATAACCTTTCTGTGTTTTCAGACTCCCATTGATTTCTATGGCATTCGCGGCCTCAAGGGTGGTGGTTTGAACGATAGGTACGCTGCGATGGAATAGACGCAAACGTACCTGTTGAATGTTTAATAAATTGGGAAGAGGGTCCAATAGGGTTGAATGTGAATTCGAAACATCTGGAATGACGCAAGGATCGATCTGCGTCGGATTGATCTCGCGGGAGTGTATATTACGTCGAACATTGCAACATTTGATGATGTTGACACTTTGTTAACTACGGCGAATCAGATTTGCGTCGAATATGATGCAAAATTCAAGTGCATTATCAGTTGACGCTTTGATAAATAGTCCCCTATAGGTTTTTAGACCATGACCATTACACAACAACTACCTAAAAGCAGGTGCACATTTTCCTACATATAGGTACAATTCTACATAAAATGCTCACTATGCAGGTAAAAAGTTAGAGAGTGATTACAATAAAATAATGTTTTACCTAAGGTGGCAAATGAAGTAACCACCCAACCTGTGCTATGTACTATCCTACAAGACCCAAGAGATCTGAAAATAAATGCTACCTCTCTTGTACTCCATTGGTTTATTTGCAACATTGCTCCATATGTAAGTATGCTGGAATACCCTTTTCCTTCTTATAGGCTGTAAAAAAAATGAATTTAAAAATAATCTTGAAAAAAAGATGAAGAATGACCAAAATTCATAAGAATTGTGGAAACTTTTAATGGATAAATGTTATACATTGTTCAAAACACAAGTTACTCTCAACAATCCACTGGGCTTTCAACAAATGTAGTTCCCAGTATCTGAAAGATAAGTTTCCCTCACTCAATTCCCAGACAACTCTAATGACTGAGCACTACATTCATTCAACTCATGAGATGCGCATAGGAAACAACTGGCGGAGGTCACTTTCAGTAATTGGCATTCACTGCTGGAATAAACTGCAGATAAAAAAGGGAGTAAACACCTTGTAGATAAAAGTAATTTCTGTTGTGTTGGTAGAGAATAACATATTAGCCAAGTCTAAACATTTTTAAAACAAATTAACATCTTGTTGGCTGCAATTGTTTTTCAATAGCCAAACTTTACTCACCACTTGTCACAGCCACTTCATGTGCAAATGCAATGCACAGCAGCTTTCTGTGCCTTGTGGCTTTGTTTTACAAACCATTCAAATCCATTATCATATTTTCAATTTAAAAACCACTAGAAATGGTGAACAATATAACAACACAATCTAATTAAAGGGAAAGTACTATCAAAACTAAACTTTCATGATTCAGCTAGAACATGAGATTTTATACAACTTCCCACTTTTCTTCTATTATCAAATTTGCTTAATTCTTTTGGTATCCTTTGATGAAAGGTCGGCTCCAGAGCAGCAATGCACTATGGGGAGCTAGCTGAGCACATCAGGTGAGCTTATAACAAAAGGTGTATAAGTGCAGTGCACTACTGCTCCTAAACCTACCAAGGTTTACTCCTCAACAAAGGATAACAAAAGAACAAAGCAAATCAAAGACCAACTAAAAACTTTAAAGGGCATTATAATGTTTTCTGTTGTCATTTAAAAGAGAATATTTCAAAATGTATTACAGCTCTTTGGTTTTTAAAAAATAGATGTCCCTGTGATAAATACAGACAGGAATATCACAAAGATTTACAGTAACAAAAGATTCACAACCAAAGCAAAAGTAGAAAATAGAACGACAGTTATAAATATTTCATTATAAAAATGATATATATAGATAAACATATACACACTTTAATCTAGAGCTACATTTAGACATTTTTTATGTGTATGTTATGTCGTGTTTGTTTTCTAATCCAAAACAAACCTCACTCATCATCTTTATACTGTGTATACTTTATACAGATTTAAACCATTATTATGCAAGGAAATGACTCATAATTATAATCTATGGAAGGGAAGTCAGGTTCCTAGTCAGGAAGATATGGTTGCATTTTTGTTTTTTTATTGCACCTAGTTCAGTGTCTGAAATAACAACTGTTATCTTTCTGCAACATCCTATTGGATTTTCCACCTATTTATTTGAACTTTCACAGCTAGTAACATATTTCACACTACACTGCTCATTAGTTAGAATTAATGAGTATACTGTACATACTTTTATTATAAACAGGTATATGCATTTTATAATACAATCTAAAGTTGTTATTGTCTCGTTGGTGACTCAGGTCTAACAGTGGCTGAAAGGCTTTATAAACAAGAAAATAATTTGAGAAAAAAAATGGTCTAATCAACTCCCTACAGTGTAAAAACTATTTATTTTATTTTAGGCCAAATCTAAGCACGTACACCTTTTTTTTAAAATTAGATATACACCAGCAGGGGTTACTTGCCTTGTCTACCTGCATCGAGATGTTTGCACTTTTAATCTTTAAATAAAAGTTACATTTTACAGCCCGGATCCTTTCTTTCGTTTCTATACACCAGTATTCTTGCTTTGGTGTAAAGCTTATGTACTTGCATCCAAAATATTGCCTAAAATTCTAATATTCCTAGGATGGAATTATTACATTGTTCTAAATAGCTTGACTTATGCAATGATAAGAGTTGTTGATTAATTGATTATACTTATAGAGGTTCTTGGCACACACACTGTAAGGGAATTCATGAATGTCTGGGGTACACAATAGGACTATCTTGAGATGCCTGGGGTACGCAATAGGACTATCTTGAGATGCCTGGGGTACGCAATAGAACTATCTTGAGATTCCTGAGGTACACAATAGGAATATCTTGTGATGCCTGGGGTACACAATAGGACTATCTTGAGATGCCTGAGGTACACAATAGGGCTATCTTGAGATGCCTGGGGTACGCAATAGGACTATCTTGAGATGCCTGGGGTACGCAATAGGACTATCTTGAGATGCCTGGGGTACGCAATAGGACTATCTTGAGATGCCTGGGGTACGCAATAGGACTATCTTGAGATGCCTGGGGTACACAATAGGACTATCTTGAGATGCCTGAGGTACACAATAGGACTATCTTGAGATGCCTGAGGTACACAATAGGACTATCTTAAGATGACTGGGGTACACAATAGGACTATCTTGAGATGCCTGGGGTACGCAATAGGACTATCTTGAGATCCCTGAGGTACACAATAGGACTATCTTGAGATGCCTGAGGTACGCAATAGGACTATCTTGAGATGCCTGGGGTACGCAATAGGACTATCTTGAGATGCCTGGGGTACGCAATAGGACTATCTTGAGATGCCTGGGGTACACAATAGGACTATCTTGAGATGCCTGGGGTACGAAATAGGACTATCTTGAGATGCCTGGGGTACGCAATAGGACTATCTTGAGATGCCTGGGGTACGCAATAGGACTATCTTGAGATGCCTGGGGTACGCAATAGGACTATCTTGAGATGCCTGAGGTACGCAATAGGACTATCTTGAGATGCCTGGGGTATGCAATAGGACTATCTTGAGATGCCTGGGGTACGCAATAGGACTATCTTGAGATGCCTGAGGTACGCAATAGGACTATCTTGAGATGCCTGAGGTACACAATAGGACTATCTTGAGATGCCTGAGGTACACAATAGGACTATCTTGAGATGCCTGGGGTACGCAATAGGACTATCTTGAGATGCCTGGGGTACGCAATAGGACTATCTTGAGATGCCTGGGGTACGCAATAGGACTATCTTGAGATGCCTGGGGTACACAATAGGACTATCTTGAGATGCCTGAGGTACACAATAGGACTATCTTGAGATGCCTGAGGTACACAATAGGACTATCTTGAGATGCCTGGGGTACACAATAGGACTATCTTGAGATGCCTGAGGTACACAATAGGACTATCTTGAGATGCCTGAGGTACACAATAGGACTATCTTGAGATGCCTGAGGTACACAATAGGACTATCTTGAGATGCCTGAGGTACACAATAGGACTATCTTGAGATGACTGGGGTACACAATAGGACTATCTTGAGATGCCTGGGGTACACAATAGGACTATCTTGAGATCCCTGAGGTACACAATAGGACTATCTTGAGATGCCTGAGGTACGCAATAGGACTATCTTGAGATGCCTGGGGTACGCAATAGGACTATCTTGAGATGCCTGGGGTACGCAATAGGACTATCTTGAGATGCCTGGGGTACACAATAGGACTATCTTGAGATGCCTGGGGTACGAAATAGGACTATCTTGAGATGCCTGGGGTACGCAATAGGACTATCTTGAGATGCCTGGGGTACGCAATAGGACTATCTTGAGATGCCTGGGGTACGCAATAGGACTATCTTGAGATGCCTGAGGTACGCAATAGGACTATCTTGAGATGCCTGGGGTATGCAATAGGACTATCTTGAGATGCCTGGGGTACGCAATAGGACTATCTTGAGATGCCTGAGGTACGCAATAGGACTATCTTGAGATGCCTGAGGTACACAATAGGACTATCTTGAGTTGCCTGAGGTACACAATAGGGCTATCTTGAGATGCCTGGGGTACGCAATAGGACTATCTTGAGATGCCTGGGGTACGCAATAGGACTATCTTGAGATGCCTGGGGTACGCAATAGGACTATCTTGAGATGCCTGGGGTACACAATAGGACTATCTTGAGATGCCTGAGGTACACAATAGGACTATCTTGAGATGCCTGAGGTACACAATAGGACTATCTTGAGATGCCTGAGGTACACAATAGGACTATCTTGAGATGCCTGAGGTACACAATAGGACTATCTTGAGATGCCTGGGGTACACAATAGGACTATCTTGAGATGCCTGCGGTACGCAATAGAACTATCTTGAGGATTAATTAAGTTTATACTACTGATGGAAATATGTGCAGATGTGCCTTCTAATTACTATATGCCATCAAAATCTCTGAGGTTTCACGTTACAGCTTCAAAATAACTGTATTGCCACACTCTACACTTCAAATATTTTGCATCTTTTCACTGCTGGGATTCAAACGTTTCATTGATATTAACATATCTCTTCAAAGTTCCTGTAAATGTTTAATTTAGAAAAAAACTTGCTGATACAGGGCTAGATTAAGAGTAGAGCACTTACAGTTGTGTGTAAGCGAAAAGGAGTTTATTGTGAGTGTTTGCGCTTTTTTTTTTCTTCTCGTATTACAAGTTGAAAGTAAATGCGATTGCTTGAGCGCAATTGAAGTTAACGCTCGTCGGGTTAGCGTGACCTCAGAGCTCTGGTTAACTGTGTTGCAAAACAAGAAAGTCTCACAAAACACATCAAATATACATTACAAAGTACGGTTACACTCATAATAACACCATCTAATACAAAATATTTTTAAAATATTGCACAAAAAAAAGTTATAAGGGCTCAAAGATATGAGGTCTTAGGTGTTAGAAAAAAGCAGATAAATACATAAATATATATGTTTAAAGATGGATATGTATGTACTGTATGTATATAAATTTATTTATGTTTATATGTGTGTACATATGTATTTATATGTGTATAAATGTAGTTACAGACATATATACACATAAAAATACCATCATATATATATATAGAAATATGTATTTATTAATAAATAGAACATATTCTTCTATGTGAAGAACTTTGGAATGTATAATATTAATATTTTCATGTCGGGTTAGCGCACTAGAGAATATGCAATCGTGTTTGCGCACGAGTAGGGTGTTAGTTTTTTTCCACTTTTGTGCTCTATTGACTTCTATGGGGGAATACATTATTGTGTGTTATCAGTGTTTTATGCTTGTTGGGTTAGCGTGCAAGCAAAAACAGTTTACTTTCAACTTTTAATATGAGGGCAACCCAACGCACGCAAAAAGTTTACTTCTAGTGCACTTAACGATCTAGCGGGAGCGTTAAATATCGATCCACTTGTAACCTGGCCCACATAGATGTGCTTGCTAGAGGAAATACTGTGATTTATTGTAAAGGTCATTTGCAATTGGTTTTGAAGGTGGCCAGAGAAGGGGACCTATAAGATATTCTGATATAGAAAATTCCAAAGCTGTCCCCGCCGCATGCATATTTATGCAAGAGCTCCAGATGTGCATATGAGGCATTCTTAACAAGAACTGATTAGAAGGATAAACATATAGATAACAGGGTGATGTAATAGGGGAGTAATAAATAGGTCAGCTATGATGATTAAACCCATCTGACTTTCTGTATAGTTGTATGTTTTGCTCTATGTGGCCTCTGTATTGTTTTTAAATTACTTTAGTAAACTGATTTTTAATGAAATTCTCAGCTCACCTTTCATATATAGAAGTGTGCTGGGGTGTCCTACTATATGACAACAGATTAAGGGTTTGGTGGTTGCGTTGACCATCATCTGGTACAACTCATACCTCGTGCAGTGATTTACTGATGCTCCGGTTTTTCTCCATCATATCTGTAGACCTCCTTAAGAAGGAAGAATATGTTGCACCAAAAAGTCGCTGATGAGTAAATTGTTTAACTCTTAAATATTTATAATTATTTATTGTAATTATATATCTAAGAATTATCATATATTTTTAAAGCAAATTCACACATCATAAGGTATTTGTTATTCCACAGTAGTAAGAGACAGGAAACATATTTAGCAGTGTGCTATTTATCAGTAGGGGAGCGGCAGAGGCGTAACTAGAAACCACAGCCCCCTCCCCAAAAAAGTGAATTTGATACATATCTTTTTTTTTTTTTAACATTTAACACAGAAAAAAAATGTGAATCAGATTACATGTCTGCAAAAGGAGGTACACTGTGCTCACAGTCTGTGAGATGGTCTGAGCTAAGCTTGTTGGATGTGGGAGGGTTCAGGGGCAGCAGATTTTTCAGTTCCTAGGGCAGCATGAAGACTAAGGGCTAGATTTATCAATGCTGAGGCGTACAGGGGCGCGTATATGCGCCCCTGTACGCCTCAGCTCGCCTGTGGCGGGGCGAAATTACCCTTAACATTGCACACGAGCGCAATTTTGCGCTCGCGTGCAATCCCGCCCCCTGCCCGCGCACAGCCAATCACGCGCGGGCAGGAGCTGTCAATCTCCTCGGTCGGACTCGACTGAGGAGATTTCATTTCGCCACAATAGAGGTGGCGAAGATGTTAGGGAAGCAGCGGTCTGGTGACCACTGCTTGATAAATCGCGGCGAGCAAGTTCTTGTGAGAACTTGCTGCCGCAAGGGCTTGATAAATCTAGCCCTAAGTACTGCTTAAGACCACAGTGCAGCCCTCCAATGCTTTTTTATCACTTCCCATCACTCAATGTTCCAAGCTGAAAATGTTATACAGGGGCTGCTTACTTACAGACAAAATATGATCATTAATTTATTATTGTGAAGCAGATAGCCCCCCTTTTTCTCTAACCTAAAACACCCAACCTGTGAGAGGTGTCATACATGTCTGCCCACCCCCGGGGAGTCGTCTGAGGAATATTAGGGGAGAAAGAAATATGAAGGAAACAAGAACATTGCAAGTGATCTTAAATGCTTTTTTTCATTCTCTAGTGGCTTATACATTAACAAACATGTATCACATTACAAATATGAGCACTTATATCATCAATAACAATAAATATTATATAACACACTGAGGTCATTCACATATGAAGTTTGTAAATCCCTTGTTTTTTTATTTATACATTTTTATCGCCATCCCTACAAGTGAAAGAATATTCTGATGTTGTCTTCATATGAAGATGTCAGCCACTCCTGTTTTATTGCTTTGTTTTTTAAACGTTTTAGGATCTTCATAACCAACTATATAATTCTATCTAGCAGCCACATATGATATTATTATGATTATTATTATTAATAATAGTATTAATAAAATAATAATAGTGGTAGTATTACTATTAATACAGATCTGTATCTATTATATCTATGTCACAAGAAAGTGTAATGTTGATAAACCAATGGTAAATGCATAGCATAGGGAGATGATAGACTGAAGATACATTGCAGAGGCTATATGTGGTAATAAATTATACATTACAGCATTTACACATGTGTGATAATGGAGTGTGATCACTTGGGGATGTGCAACTTACAGTATATTGATTTCTTAATGTTATTTTCTAAAGCTCTAAGAATATGCCATGTTTGTACTGAAAGGTTATATCTAAAGATAACCACAGTAATATCCAATAATAAAATGACTTAAAGGGACATTGCTTTGATGCCTCATTCCCTGCCCAGGCTGGTGTTCTACAGGAGGTGCACCCCTGGCCTCTCTCTGTGCCAATACTACCCTTTGCTTGGGCAGACTGAGGATGGTACGTGTATAAATTAGGAGACATCAAAAACCTTGAGATTATAATATTGAGTGTTTAATTATAATACTACAAAAAATAAAAATTTGCAATATTCTTTAATTATTTGTTGCCCCCTGTTCCGGTAACTTAACCTTCAGAACTGTGGGGTTTCCAGTTCAGATAATTGGAAGTACACACTGTATGGACAGTGCTCTGTAAAATTAGTTTTTCTTTAATATGTTTAAAATAACTTGCTATACCAGCTGCAGAATTTAAAGTGTATAGGGTAGAATTGAAACCACAACCTAATGAAATGGGTTAAGCTTCCAGGGAGAGCTGACCACCTTATCTTATCTCATTTTACACAGTGAGACCAAAACTTAAGGCCCAATGATCTAAAGCTCTATGCTCTGGCGAGATTATCTAAAGAGTCTCGTAAGTACAGCAAAGTCCCTCCAAGAATTTGTAAAAGGAAAATTTTAGCTTAAGAGCTGTTTATTTAGCAATGCAGGATCCTGGGTGTAAAGAAGAGAAACACATTCCAATATAATGCTCATGGAAAGCCCCCAAAGATTTTGGAGGATTTCTCTTAGTTTTTGATCATCAGGTCCTTAGAGAGAACAATGTGAAAACAACATTTTATTATTTCCCTTTTCCCTCCACACACTGGGAGTGTAATTTATTTTTAAACGTCTTGTTTACATAGTGTTACAGTTTGGGAAATTGCTTATGTTATAGTTCCATGTCTATGTATATATTGTATGTATGTATGTATGAGCATATTTATGTCATATTAGAAATATATAAGCTGTATATTTAATGCCCTGTTTCAGTTACAAAACCATAAAGCATTTTATGGGAGTTTAAGGGAGTTATTTCCCCAGGCTCCATCCCATTCAATAAGAGTCACCAAATGTTTACATGTAAATAGGAGTCTTTGGCTGTTGGGGTGTGGATGTGGTAGATAACAGGTTATCATGATTTATAGCTATCCACCCCCTACAATAGCCCCTATTTACATGTAAACAGCTAGGACCAATGGTGTTAATTTTTCCAAATATGGTGAGAAGCGGGAAAAATTGAGCCAATTAAAATCAGAAGTAATACTAACAGATGGGATGATTTTAATATATAGAACAAGATTTAGTCAGGAGTCAGAAGGGAAGGAGAGAGGACACAGAAGGAAGAAGAGAGAGTTAGCTAGCTGAAACAGACTGTCCACAAGATAATCCCAAGGTACCTATGTCATGTATGTTTGTGTAAATGTATATTTGTCTGATAAGTAAATGTTAATTGTTATTGTCTTTAGGCCTACGCATTGAATATTGTGCCATTTTATGTTTTATAGCTGATCTAATAAATAATTGTGTATTTTGAAACCAACAGTAATTTTAAGAGTCTTATTACATTGGGTTATTTGTCATTCTCTCATCTATATGTGTATTTATGCAATATTTTAAACTAGAACCTAGTCAATTCCGTTTATTAATATAATATAGAAATATTTAATCCCATAGCTACATTTTGTACATTGTAAACCCCTTTTTAGCTAAATAATAAGCCAGATTTCATATAATTTATGCCTTGCATGGTCAAGAAAACATAAAATATATATATCTGGATTAGTTAAAATTTAATTGTTAATTCCTCAATGAGCAATAAAAGCTGTGTAAATAAACAGATATATTTTATGGACGTATGCTATATTGTCACCCTGGGATGAAATCATAAAATATTGCATATATATATATATATATATATATATATATATATATATATATATATATATATATATATATATATATATATATATATATATATATATATATATAGATAGATAGATAGATATATATATATATATATATATATATATATATATGCACTTTACAAGTCAGATTAAGGATCTAAAATCCCTCATATTAAATAACCTTTAAGACTAAATATTATATTTGTACTCTAAAATTATTACTTTTAAGAATAGCTTTTCTATAACTAGTACATAAGTATTAATAATGTTCAGTATAAGGGGGAAATGTAGTTATTTAAAAAGACAAAACAAAGATAATGTAATTTGTAAACAATTTAATACACTACAGCAAGTAAAATAGACACTTGGGAACACTTTAAAGGAGAGAAAAATATTACAGTACCCTGTCACTCTAAGAGGCCTCAGCATAAGTGATAAAATTAGTTATTGCAAAACAATTGCATGACTTATCTACTACAGTAACAAGCCCAGATTGGCTTCTTCAAAAATAACAATTGATAGGGGAGTCTGGACATTAAAAAATACTGAACAAACAAGGTATTAATATATTTAGAAAGTTATCCCATTTGGTTGGTATATTCATTTTTTCTAAGACAACAGAATAGTCTTCTAATTGCAAGGGGTTTATGTCCATTAAATAAATCACATATCCCCTGGTACAGCGCAAAGTAGCCTTGATCTTTATGGTACAGCATGTACCTCTCCTGGTCCCCACTGAATTTGAATAGATTACTGGAGTGGGTAAAGGAATTGGGGAAGAAATGGTAGAATATTTTAAACTGCTCTATATATGGATGAAGTAATAGTTACTTATTATTAGTTACTTATTATTCTAAAGCTTACAGAAAGAGTTAATTCTCCTCTGTATGTTTTCTTTTATAATTGACCTTTATTGTTACTCTGAAATAAAAATGTTTTGAGGTACTGTACATTATGTATGTTAACCTTTATTACATGTCTGTATCTATTGTCCTGCACATAATACAATAAAGATTTATTTGTTTGATTGAATAAATAGCCAGCATCAGCACAACACACAAAGCACTATTTGCTAGTAGTGTCTGCAATAATGTCATATACAGTGTCAATTCATGTGCACATTCCAGAGTCTATATATGTATTCTGTCATGTAAAAGAGTTTCAACAAAGAATTAAAAAAGTAATTTTGACAAGAGAGCTAAATTGGATAGCTTATGTTTCATTTTTATATTTCACTGAGTGAATCCTGAAACTTTAATGTTGTCCATAGCCCTATTCTATATTTAAAAATATATATAATTATTTATTAGTGATAACAACTCTTGTAAATAGTACCCCCAATAGTAACAACATGTATATATACAGTGTGTATATATATATATATATATATATAAATACAGTGTATATATATATATATATATATATATATATATATATATATATATATATATATATATATATATATATATATAGAGAGAGAGAGAGAGAGAGAGAGAGAGAGAGAGAGAGAGAGAGAGAGAGAGAGGAGAGAGAGAGAGAGAGAGAGAGAGAGAAAATAACTCATTGTGTAAACCATTTACAAATCTAAACAAGTCAGAAGACTTGCTTTAAACCCAGAAACTCTCTGACTACACTGTTTCCAATGCAGCAAGAAATCTGGGTAAGATATGCAAATGAGGTTCACAATGATTTACCTTTTTACTTACTCACACAGTGGCAATAACCACGAAACAGCTGTCCTGGGATTGGTCTAAATCACTGTACTAACCCTAGCTAAGCATTAAAGCTGTGTAATGCAGCAGTGCTATGGCATAAAGGGAAGTCTGTCTTAAAAAGCAGGCTAAAAGTAAAAAGGTGAGTCATTGTGAACCTCATTTGCATATCTTACCCAGATTCCTTTGCTGCATTGGAAACAGTGTAGTCAGAGAGTTTCTGGGTTTAAAGCAAGTCTTCTGACTTTTTAGATTTGTAAATGGTTTACACAATGAGTTATTTTCTCTATATTTTGTATTTAGTGGAGGATTTTAAACTCACTTTTCGCCTCCCCATAATTTTAATTGTTATATATATATAATGTTGTGTGTGTATATATATATATATATATATATATATATTCTAAAACGGGAATATATCAATTATGGGGTTTAATATTTTTTTTGAAAGGACATAATAAAGTGCAATATGAAAATGTTCTAACATGTGAAAGCATTTCCTTATCTGCCTATTGCTTGCATATAACTATGTGTTTACCTATGTGTTTACACAATTTGTGAGGGTTAAAGTCAGCTCTGGAGGGGCAATGCACCTCTGAGCCTGAGCGGAGCATGGGCTGGTGCAACATATTTACATACGCCTAGATTTAGAGTTCTGCAGTAGCCGTCAAAAGCAGTGTTAAGGGGTCCTAACGCTGCTTTTGGCCGCCCGCTGGTATTTAGAGTCATGTAGGTAAAGGTCTAAAGCTCACTTTCAAGCCGCGACTTTTCCATACCGCAGATCCCCTTATGCTAATTGCGTATCCTATCTTTTCAATGGGATCTTCCTAACGCCGGTATTTAGAGTCTTGGCTGAAGTGAGCAGTAAAGCCTCTATCAACAAGACTCCAGCCGCAGAGAAAAGTCAGTAGTTAAGAGCTTTCTGGGCTAACGCCGGTTTATAAAGCTCTTAACTACTGTGTTCTAAAGTACACTAACACCCATAAACTACCTATGTACCTCTAAACCGAGGTCCCCCCACATCGCCGCCACTATAATAAATATTTTTAACCCCTAATCTGCTGACCGCACACTGCCGCCACCTACATTATCCCTATGAACCCCTAATCTGCTGCCCCTAACATCTCCGACACCTACATAATATTTATTAACCCCTAATCTGCCCCCCCAACGTCGCCGCTACCTACCTACACTTATTAACCCCTAATCTGCCGACCGGACCTCACCGCTACTATAATAAATGTATTAACGCCTAAACCGCCGCACTCCCACCTCGCAAACCCTATAATAAATAGTATTAACCCCTAATCTGCCCTCCCTAACATCGCCGCCACCTAACTTCAAGTATTAACCCCTAGTCTGCCGACCGGACCTCGCCGCTACTATAATAAATGTATTAACCCCTAAACCTAAGTCTAACCCTAAAACCCCCCCTAAATTAAATATAATTTTAATCTAATGAAATAAATTAAATATTATGAACTAAATATTCCTATTTAAAGCTAAATACTTACCTGTAAAATAAACTCTAATATAGCTACAATATAACGAATAACTATATTGTAGCTATTTTAGGGTTTATTTTTATTTTACAGGCAACTTTGTATTTATTTTAACTAGGTACAATAGCTATTAAATAGTTATTAACTATTTAATAGCTACCTAGTTAAAATAATTACAAAATTACCTGTAAAATAAATCCTAACCTAAGTTACAATTAAACCTAACACTACACTATCAATAAATAAATTAAATAAATTAACTACAAGTACCTACAATTAAATACAATTAAATAAACTAAACTAAATTACAAAAAAAACAAAACACTAAATTACAAAAAATAAAAAAAGATTACAAGAATATTAGGCTAATTACACCTACTCTAAGCCCCCTAATAAGAAAAAAAGCTCCCCAAAATAATAAAGGTCCCTACCCTATTCTAAATTAAAAAGTAACCAGCTCTTTTACCAGCCCCTAAAAGGGCTTTTTGCGGGCATGCCCCAAAGTAATCAGCTGTTTTGCCTGTAAAAAAAAACACAATACCCCCCCACATTACAACCCACCACCCACATACCCTTACTCTAACCCAAATCCCCCTTAAATAAACCTAACACTACGCTCCTGAAGATCTCCCTACCTTGAGTTGTGTTCACCCAGCCAGAAGAGGACATCTGGACCTCGAATTCCGATTGGCTGATAGGATTCTATTAAGGTAGGAAAAATCTGATTGGCTGATTGAATCAGCCAATCAGATTGAGCTCACATTCTATTGGCTGTTCCGATCAGCCAATAGAATGCAAGATCAATCTGATTGGCTGATTGGATCAGCCAATCCGATTGAACTTGAATCTGATTGGCTGATTCAATCAGCCAATCAGGTTTTTCCTACCTTAATTCTGATTGGCTGATAGAATCCTATCAGCCAATCGGAATTCGAGGGACGCCATCTTGGATTACGTCATTTAAAGGAACCTTCATTCGGCGAGTAGGCGTCGGGGAAGAAGGATGGATCCACGTCGGCTGGAAGAAGATGGCTCCGCTCCAGATGGATGAAGATAGAAGATGCTGCTTGGATGAAGATGTCTGCCGGTCCGGATGTCCTCTTCTGCCCCATCGGATGAAGACTTCGGCCTGGTTGGGTGAAGACGACTCAAGGTAAGGAGATCTTCAGGGGGGTAGTGTTAGGTTTATTTAAGGGGGGTTTGGGTTAGAGTAGGGGTATGTGGGTGGTGGGTTTTAATGTTGGGGGGTGGTTGTTTTTTTTTTACAGGCAAAAGAGCTGATTACTTTGGGGCATGCCCCACAAAAAGCCCTTTTAAGGGCTGGTAATAGAGCTGTTAATTTTTGTAATTTAGATTAGGGTAGGGAATTTTTTTTATTTTGGGGGGCTTTGTTATTTTATTAGGGGGCTTAGAGTAGGTGTAATTAGCTTAAAATTCTTGTAATCTTTTTTTAGTTTTTTGTAATTTAGTGTTTGTTTTTTTGTAATTTAGTTTAGTTTATTTAATTGTAGGTAATTGTAGGTAATTTATTTAATTAATTTATTGCTAGTGTAGTGTTAGGTTTAATTGTAACTTAGGTTAGGATTTATTTTACAGGTAATTTTGTAATTATTTTAACTAGGTAGCTATTAAATAGTAAATAACTATTTAATAGCTATTGTACCTAGTTAAAATAAATACAAAGTTGCCTGTAAAATAAATATAAATCCTAAAATAGCTACAATATAATTATTTGTTATATTGTAGCTATATTAGGGTTTATTTTACAGGTAAGTATTTAGTTTTAAATAGGAATACTTTAGTTAATAAGATTTAATTTATTTAGTTAGATTAAAATTATATTTAACTTAGGGGGGTGTTAGGGTTAGGGTTAGACTTAGCTTTAGGGGTTAATACATTTATTATAGTAGCGGTAAGGTCCGGTCAGCAGATTAGGGGTTAATAAGTGTAGGTAAGGTAGCGGCGACGTTGGGGGGGGGCAGATTAGGGGTTAATAAATATAATATAGGTGTCGGCGATGTTAGGGACAGCAGATTAGGGGTACATAGGTATAATGTAGGTTGCGGCATTGTACGGAGCGGCAGATTAGGGGTTAATTGTGTAATGCAGGGGTCAGCGATAGCGGGGGCGGCAGATTAGGGGTTAATAAGTGTAAGGTTAGGGGTGTTTAGACTCAGGGTTCATGTTAGGGTGTTAGGTGCAGACTTAGAAACTGTTTCCCCATAGGAAACCATGGGGCTGCGTTAGGAGCTGAAAGCTGCTTTTTTGCAGGTGTTAGGTTTTTTTCAAGCCTAAACTGCCCTATTGTTTCCTATGGGGGAATCATGCACGAGCACGTTTTTCCAGCTAGCCGCTACCATAAGCAACGCTGGTATTGAGGGCTGAAGTGGCGGTAAATTCGGCTCAACGCTCCCTTTTTGGAGCCTAACGCAGCCCTTCAGAGAACTCTCAATACCAGCGTTGTTTGGAAGCAGCTCTAGAAAAAAAAGACGCGTAGCTAACGCACCCCTTCGGCCGCAAAACTCTAAATCTAGGTGATAGTGTCCAGTCACCTGCTTGTGTTTAACTCTGGAAGGAAGTACACTGCTGCTGCAAATATTTAATTATATGCAAGTAATAGTTTAATAACAAACTGCTGTAAAATATTTTTGCTCTTTTATGTCCCTTTAATATTACTTTAATATTTATGTGTAAAACATGACCATATTACAAAAGTGTGTTTTAAATATGAAATAACAATCCAAACAATATATATTTATATCTATTGCACATGACACTGCACTGTGTTTTATATAATTTTGTTGTAAAATACTGCCACCTAGTGTTAGGAAAACAAAAAGCACAGCTGTCACTTCCAGAACAAAGAACACTTATATGCAGTATTATCCGATCAGTAGACATCAGTGTGGATAAAGATCAATGATTTAAAAAAAAAAAAAGATTTTTTTATTTAAATAGGATTTTTATTTTTAAATAAAATGCTCTTTGAGGAAAAATTTATCTAAAGATAGTTTCTGTTTAAGATGCAGTATAATCTAAAGGTTATTTATCCTGAAATATAGATTAGATGCAATTTTACACAACTTTCCAATGTACGTCTACTAACAAATTTACTTTGTTGAAGAGTAAACCTAGGTAGACTCAGTAGCAGCAATGCACTACTGGGAGCTAGCTGAGCACATCTGGTAAGCCACCAATCAGCAGTTAGGTCCTAGTAGGGCATTTCTGCTCCTAAGCCAACATAGGTATGTGATAATAGAAGTAAACTCGTACATTGTTTAAAATTGCTCTTTAAGAACCGTGAAAGTTTAATTTTTACTTTACTGTCCTTTTAACATTTCCTAACTCACAAATCATTAGATAAATTACTTAAAGTGAATGTAAACTTAACAAGTCGTGAAAACGGCATTCTATAGACTTTTAAAAATAAGCATAAGTTTAATTCATTAAATTGTTTAAATTTATGTATTTTCTTACATTCTTATCTTTCAGCTGCACCGCCGATAAGCGCAGCTCTCCCGCCCGCCTTACTGTCGAATTGATTGACAGATGACGATGCTTCAAACAACTAATCATGGTTCCCCCCGGGCCGTGACGTTTATGCAAAGGGACTGAACGCCCCAGAGCGGGGAAACCATGATTAGTTGTTTGAAGAATCGTCATCTGTCAATCAATTAGACAGTATGGCGGGCGGGAGAGCTGCGCTTATCGGAGGTGCAGTTAAAAGATAAAAATTTAAGAAAATACATAAATTTAAACAATTTCATGAATTAAACTTATGCTAATTTTTAAAGTCTTATAGAATGCCGTTTTCACGACTTGTTAAGTTTACATTCACTTTAAGACAAATCATAAAGTCATTGTAATAATAATATTTATTATTTGCTTATAAATGAGCAATTCTCACCTCTTTATTTGTTTAGCTGTAATAGCTAAATCTAAGCTATAGTCTCAGAATATTTGCAGTAAAGCTATTGGATAATTTGAAGCAAATCCCACTGGGTTTACAGGTTCTATGATCAGTGAATTATTTCATCTATATGGGTCATTTTCTTAACACTCCCTGTGAGTAATGCTAGAAATGTTCTCTGTTTCATTATACAATTGTTATTATTTGTTTTTGGATTTTTTTTTTGTTACTCTTTTTAAGCAGATGAATTTATCAAGCCACTAAAATAAGTAATCAATTGTATAACAATTGTTTTACATTCCTAGAAACGCTTCAGTATTAAACGTATTTCAAAAGAATACATTGTCACTTATAATAAATAGGCCGTTTCAAGCAGTATTATCCGATATAGATGTTAAAGGGTAACATCAGGCAGCTAGCTCCCTATGGGCACTTTACAAACTTTTTTTTATGCAACTCTGTAAACCTCTGCCCAAATGCTGCTGCAATAAAATCCTGTTGTGATTTAAAGTAAATACAGTTAAGTCTAAGGAAAGGTGTTGTCTGAAGACTTGAATTGTGATTCTGGGTCTGATTACTTTGCATCACTATTCATAATAAAACATTTATATTTTCAGTTATTTAGATTGCTAGTTCTTATGACACCCGAAGAGTGTTTTATGTGCCTTTATCCAATACCCATCAGACACTAATAGTAACAGTAAAAATAAATGATATAATAAATACAATCACTAGAATGAGAAATATTCAGAAGCTTCCCAATGGGAAAATAAATAAATAAAAAGAATGTTTAAAAAAAAACCACAACAAATAATACAATAAGGTATTTTTAATAAAAATCTGCCAGTTATGATGTGGGGTGAGGTCAGAGGCTGGTGAGGCACTTGACAAATTTTTTCTTTCATTATTCAAAAAGAGCAGCAATTTTCTAATTTACTCCTATTATCAATTTTTCGTCATTCTCTTGGGATCTTTATTTGAAAAAGCAGGAATGTAAGCTTAGGAGCAGGACAGTTTTTTTATTCAGCACCTGGGTAGCGTTTTCTGATTGGCAGCTACATTTAGCCACCAATCAGCAAGTGCTAACCAGGTGCTGATTCAAAAATGGGCTGCCTCTTAAACGTACATTCTTGCTTTTCAAATAAAGATACCAAGAGAACAACGGAAAATTGACAATAGGGCTACATATCCCTTTAAGGGTCCTGAGAACTTGAGTTGTCAAACAATGATCTAGATCAAGAGAACCATTTGCAAATTAAAAGATGATAATCATTGTTCTCTTATCTTACTCCAAAGGGACATTAGATTACGGCTAGGCTGTTACCCAACACACTCAATGCGGCAGCTCAGCCTGCTTCCAAAAGGCTGCGCTGCAGAGACGGTTCATTCCTCAGCCGGTTCTCTGTAAATGTGATATGAGGCTTCCAGCCAGGATCAGTGCCTTGCTTGAGTAATTGAGCAGGCTCCATTGGCTCAAACACTGACACAGCCATATAACAGTTCACCCCACACATGTATTACCGGTAGAGTCAGACTAGTGTTCGAACGTGTTGTCACCAGTGTTAGACTAAGAAGTGTTAGCCAGGCAGCAGCTGTCGGACATCCTCCGCTACAAAAAACAGGCTCTGACACAGTGACACTCTCTTTCTTCCCTCTCAGGTGGGGTGGAGCACCGGCATGGAGGGAGCGTTGTCTTGCGCATGCACACTACGCAGGAAGAGCCAAACATCACTGGTCAAGTTCTGCTGGTGCAGTCAATCACCAGGAGAACATACATGACCGGCGCTCATTGGCCACCCCACAAACTAAGAGGCAGCATTAGAGATGCCTCTATAAGTAGTTTTTTAGCCGTGCTGCAGCTACAAACAACCACTGGGTGGCACAGCGGAGCGGCTACTGATAGAAGAGTATGCTACAAGATTGTGCAATAGTGAGAAGGCCGACCCCTATGCTGCCTCTCTCTATTGCGCAAAATATAGAGGGGGAAATGGAAAAAAAAATTAAATAAAATTTTATTTTTAATTTAGAAATGCCCCAAATGGCAGGTGCGGCAGTGCCTCACCTGCCTCCTATGACTGCACATCCCATTACTACCCTTTCATGTACATGTATGAAAATGCTTAAACCTATGGCCTTTTAGAAACATACAGTCTAGCCCACTCTTGTGTCCACCTTCCTCACTCAAGGGCCTGGATAACCTAATTAAATGGACCCCTCACCAAAAGGACCCAATAACCTACCATCATTCAGACACAAGGGATATCCACACACAATGCAGACCTAATCTAGCACATTTTTCCATGGTTTTGCCAGGCACTATATTATATATTCATTTATACATATGTATATATGGGATTTCTGGCTAAGTTTGGTTAACCAAGGTTTGGTAAATGTTGAGATTACCAAACATGTTAATATTTAGCTGGAAGATTAAAGATTATGGTTTAGATTACAAGTGAAGTGCTATTTTATTGTGTGTATTATATATATATATATATATATATATATATATATATATATATATATATATATATATATATATATATATATATATATATATGTACATTGGAGCCCTTTGCAGTCAAATACCTGAAAACATGAAAAAGCATTTTTATTGACTATTAATTTTTTATAAGTATTTCTTTATTAAGGTACAATAGTCAAACAACATATGTCATGCTATACAAAATGGTGCAAATAAACTGTTACATAGCAAATTGACATTTAATACATAGAAAATAGTGTGCTACTTATAATTTCCCCTAATTAGGGTAACACTCTTTACCTGTACTTATTCACATACCCTATTCATATGCTCAAATTTATGCACACATCCGTACCTTTTTTATAACTCAATTTTAAGTCTTTATACATCATGGCTAATACCTCTTAGCAATAATAATACAATTGTGACCAAAAACACATAAACTAGCCCTTTTAACATACTGGAATGATAATCTATAGTAACAATTAAATTGTGTTCTAATATATAGTATAGAATAATTTGTGATACGCAAATGTAAGATATTGGAGTTTTTAGCAGACAAAGAGCTGCTAGGTTATAAACCCAGAACATAAACTGGGAATTTTTAAATTAAGCGAAAGATAATAGGTTAAATACTAACTGAGGATGTAATAGAATACATTAATGAAGGGAGACCACTTTTAGGGGTTGAGGGGAATAAAGATCAGATATATAATATATCAACAAACAGAGCCTTATATATAGATTAGTATATTGCAGAGTAAGCTCAAATGCAATGTGTACCTAGCAGTGCTCTTAATTAATAAATGTGGATAAACCTTTAATATCCCTGTGGAGTAGACCAGCTACATATCTATATGCATAGGTTGGAACGTTATTTGGGATACGATACTGAGGGTGGCCCGGTTCACGCAGGGATTTTAGTAGAATTGGCCTACCCTTGTGAGATCTCGGTATACATATTGTAGTGTGCCAAAAAAGGGTCATGCAAATATTATGCACCATATAGGGGGAGTAATTACTGAGAGGCGCGTGTGGCCAGCTAAATGTACTAGACCCTGGAAATCATGGGGATTGTATTAAAAGGCACAACCGCACCAGATGTAAAGGAAACAGTAAGGGACAAGAGTAATCATAATATGCAACAGTGTAATCACTGCTACTCACATTGCAAACCAGAATAATAACACCAAAACTCTATATTACAATACAGTATACAGAAATAAAAATAAAAAATAGAGAGACTGTGCAGCTTAAATCAGATAATATTGAGATAGTCTCTAATCATAGTATGTATAATTACACTATAGCTCAGTGATAGAGCGATTAACTTATAATATCTTAACGGTAGTCTGTTTAGCCAATTCCCGTTGTAGTAAGCTGATCTGCAAATTGTAGGCATCAGCGATGTGACAGAGACTGAATCAGGAGGCATAGAAACCACCACCGGGACAGCACAAGGGATTGTCTAGGGGTATTACAAAGGAGCAGATGTAGGCTATCTGGCATTCCGTAGCTAGTATTGACTTGCCCCTCTGAAGTGCCTAAGCAATGCCGGGATATACCCCGCCCTCCTCGCCTTGTGAGAGTCCAATCCCAACACCCCAGGTTTTACTTGTGGGATGGCTGGCCACATCATCCTGATTGCCATCTAGTAGAGGTTCTATTTGGGGTCTCCTCTGCTGCACCACGTGGGTGAAATAAATCCCGGTGCGTGAGTTACCAGAGTTACTCTTTGGCAGGCAAAAATTCTCTTCCTCTTCCGTCCGACGAAATTCTGCTGCATAGTGCTGGTTATTGTCTGCCTTAGGGCAGACTGTTTTTATAGCTACGTGTGGTACCATGTCTTGCATAAAGTGAGCTCTGCTATCTGCCATCTTAAGGGTGTCATTAAGTCCCTTCCCCAGTGAGTCTCTAATGGTGAGCCTGAGATCGAGGAATCTGCTGTACATTTGTACGTCCAGTTTAGTAGGCAGTGTTTGTAGCGCTGAAAGGCAGTCCTTCTCCATGGTCTAAGCAGTATCTGTGTTCAACGTGGTCTCCAAATCCTCAGTAGTATTAGCATCGCTCTAACCCGGCTGATCGGGGGGTGTTGGATGTTCAGATGTAGGCCTCCGCCTATGGATCTAGCAGGCTGAATCAGTTCCCAGAATCTAGATGAGATGAGTAGACCGTGCTGGATCGGCCTCGCTACAACAGTATTAACTATTATAGGATGAAGTCGATCTTAATGATCAATAAATAGAGTTTTTTTTGTTGTTGTTTTTTTGGATCTTTTTCAGGGATTTTCATAAAATGCGACCTATAATGGACGCTGCATAGCCACGCCCCTGACTATTAATATTTAATAATGTGTTTAACTGTATATGTAGTGTAACTTTTTTTACTATTTCACAGAGGGGAATATGTTCTATGTATAATAGACATTCTCTCTCTCTGTCTCTCTCTGTCTCTCTCTGTCTCTCTCTGTCTATCTATCTATCTATCTATCTATCTATCTATCTATCTATCTATCTATCTATCTATCTATATATATATATATATATATATAAAGGAATGAAGAAACTTGCACTCTCTGGTTCTTTTTCTAAATATCTTTACTATGACGTAACGTTTCGGGGATAATATATCCCCTTCCTCAGACTGTCCTTGAAACGTTACTATCACAGTAAAGATATTTTGAAAAAGAACCAGAGAGTGCAAGTTTCTTCATTCCTTTATACAAATGCACTAGAACCCTGGCAGAAGATTTGGAAGTGAGAGTGCACATCCCTGCTACATATATATATATATATATATATATATAAATATATATATATATATATATATATATATATATATATATATATATATATATCTATATATATCTATATATAAACAAATATAACATATTCTTCAATGCGAAGAACATTCGAATCTAAAATATTCATATTTCATGTCGGGTTGAGCACACTTGGTTAAATACGATCAGGTTAGTGTGCAAGTATGGGTGTTTTGTTTTTCAGTTTTTGCACTGCATTAAAGTCTATGGCATCTATTTATCAAGAAGTCAAACGCAAATACGCTGGAATTCCGCAGCGTATTTGTGGAGAGCCTGATTCCCCTTAGTTAGCAAACCCTACAGACCGGCAAAAGTAGAATTTTGTGACGTAACATACAATCCGCCGGACTCAGTCTGACTACTTTTGCTAGTTCCAATCAGCCAATAGAATGCAAGCTCAATCCTATTGGCTGATTGGATCAGCCAATAGGATTTTTCCTACCTTAATTCCGATTGGCTGATAAAATTCTATCAGCCAATCGGAATTGAAGGGACGCCATCTTGGATGACGTCACTTAAAGGAACCGTCATTGTTCAGGAAGACGTCGGATGAAGAGGATGCTCCCCATCCGATGTCTTGAAGATGGAGCCGCTACGCACCGGATGGATGAAGATAGAAGATGCCGCCTGGATGAAGACTTCTGCCCATCTGGAGGACCACTTCTGCCCGTCTGGAGGACCACTTCTGCCGGCTTCGTTGAGGACTTCGGCCCGGTTGGGTGAAGACTTCTCACGGTAGGGTAATCTTCAAGGGGTTAGTGTTAGGTTTTTTTAAGGGGGGATTGGGTGGGTTTTAGAGTATGGTTGGTTTGTGTGGGTGGTGGGTTTTAATGTTGGGGGCCCTTTTAAGGGCTATTTGTAATTTAGTGTAGTGTAGGGCTTTTTTTATTTTGGGGGGGCTTTTTATTTTGTTAAGGGGATTAGATTAGGTGTAATTAGTTTAAAAATCTTGTAATTTGTTTATTTTTTTCTGTAATTTAGTGTTTGTTTTTGTACTTTAGATCATTTTATTTAATTTTATTTAATTGTATTCAATTTAGGGAATTAATTTAATTATAGTGTAGTGTTAGGTGTTAGTGTAACTTAGGTTAGGTTTTATTTTACAGGTATATTTGTATTTATTTTAACTAGGAAGTTATTAAATATTTAATAACTATTGTACCTAGTTAAAATAAATACAAACTTGCCTGTAAAATAAAAATAAACCCTAAGCTAGCAACAATGTAACTATTAGTTATATTGTAGCTATCTTAGGGTTTATTTTACAGGTAAGTATTTAGTTTTAATAATAATAAATTTAATATAGTGGCGGCGACATTGGGGGCGGCAGATTAGGGGTTAATAAATGTAGGTAGGTGGCGGCGGTGTAGGGGGGGGCAGATTAGGGGTTAATAAATATAATGTAGGTGGCGACGGTGTAGGGGGCAGATTAGGGGTTAATAAATATAAAGTAGGTGGCGGCAGTGTAGGGGGGCAGATTAGGGGTTAATAAATACAATATAGGTGGCGGCGGTGTAGGGGGCAGCAGATTAGGGGTTAATAAGAATTAATGTAGGTGGCGGTGGGCTCAGGGAGCGGCGGTTTAGGGGTTAAACACTTTATTTAGTTATGGCGGGGTCCGTGAGCGGCGGTTTAGGGGTTAATACATTTATTAGAGTTGCAGCGGTATAGGGGGTAAACACTATAGTATAGTGTGGGTGTTTAGTGACAGGGTACCAATAAAGCTGTGAAAAAGCCGAAGAGCAGCGAGATCGATGACTGTTAGTTAACAACAGTCCACTGCTCATCGCCCCATACTTGGTGCACGGGTTTTTGACAGCTTTTTTGATAATTTTGGAGAACGTATTCAGGTCCGCGGCAGCGATATTAGGCGATCTTAGGCGAGCATATTGTTGCCGTCGAATGCAAGTAAGTTGACGGCTTGATAAATAGATGCCTTAGTGTGTAGACTTTATACTTTCAACTTGTATTTCACGTGCATCCCAATGAGTGCAAATATCCTCCATCCAGTGCAAATTACGCTTAAGCGAGAGTGCTAAATAGCACTCCACTGGTAATCTAGCCCTATGCTGGGTGAAGAAATAAACTAAACAAGTGCTAATGGGACTTTCTTTTAATTTTAAAGTAAATATTTTACAAATATAAAACATAATTATTAGTCTCATAGCAATATTAGAATAAAAGAGAGGTAAATACATTAGAATATAAATATGAGATCATAAATATTCCCAAAGCATCCTAGACTGGGATAGTGTCACAATAGTTGGCAAATGTCAAACTTTTCAAATAATTAAAATAAATGACACAAACAATTTTCTTTTAAGTACATACTAATTCCCCATAGCTTTTCACTTTATAGAAATTATCAGGGACCTGCCCAATAAATGTACAGTCAATAAATGTTTTCAATAAATTATTCATCACTGTGTTTGATATCAAAATCCTCTCTTCCAGCCCTAAATAATTTAATTTTTTTTTTAGAAAAGTAAACAAGAAAAAACCCTGCAGACTTCTAGTCTTCTTATACTTAAAGGGACACTGAACTCCAAAAATTTGTTTTTTAATTCAAAAAGAGCATGCAATTTTAAGCAACTTTCTAATTTACTCCTATTATCCATTTTTCTTTGTTCTCTTGCTATCTTTATTTGAAAAAGAAAGCATCTATGCTTTTTTTGGGTTCAGTACTCTGGACAGCAATTTTTTTATTGGTGGATGAATTTATCCACCAATCAGCAAGGACAACCCAGGTTTTTCACCAAAAATGAGCCGGCATCTAAACTTACATTCTTGCATTTTAAATAAAGATACCAAGAGAATGAAGAAAATTTGATAATAGGAGTAAATTAGAAAGTTGCTTAAAATTTCATGCTCAATCTGAATCATGAAAGAAAAATTTTGGGTACAGTGTCCCTTTAAGTGTTTATAGCTTTATTTATAAAATATGCTACCTGTTTCCCAGCTCTCTAAAAAGTTTCAGTGACAAGATTGTTATATAATGTTATATAAAAACAGTATTCTCCATATTTGTGAATACAGTGTTGGTTTGTTATGATCTTGCAAAAAAAAACCCCAAAAAAACCCAACCGTCAACAACCTATTTTTAAGAACTCTTATTTCAACACTTTAACAGAAAATGTTGAGCATCTTAAATCAGAAGTAAAAGGCATAATGGAATATATTACATTTTCTTCAGATCCTAAGAGTTAAAAGCATTCAAGCTATGATGGTTTTGGTACAATGCCAAATCCCTTTATATTAAGATGATTTAAAACATATGTGTTTGAACATATGCTTTATTATTTTTATTTCTGTCTTTCTATAGGGTTTTATATATTCAACTGGTCTTACAATTCCTTATTTAAATGTGACATTCTTTATTTTCTAGTCCGATATCTGCAATAAGAGGGTCATTTGTCTGGCTATTTTAGTGACACACCTTTCAAATCCACTAAACATTCTTAACAATTATGGCCTAGATTACAAGTGGAAAATTGCGCTTTCGCGAGTCCGATATTTGTGCTCCACTCAGTAATACCGGCGCACACAATTGCGCACTTCCATAGGCTGCAATGATAGCCTTGTTCTAATAGACACTGCAAAGAACCTAGAGCAGCGCAGTGGGTAAGTCGTGCAGCGTTTATGCAGCAAATTTAAAATATATTTATTTACATATATATTTATGTGTTTATATGTGTATATACAGTTATACACATATTAACACATGAATATATATATATATATTTATAAGCATATACATACATATTTACTGTTTAAAACACAGTCCCCAAAGACCGCTATGTAAACACACTTTTCAGTGCCATTTTTTTATAACACCCCACATCCCCTCACTTTAACCCCTTATAACAGCTTTGTGTAGTTCTTCAAAAAAAAAAGATGCTACTATTTTTATTTAAATAAAGGAATTGTCTTCTTTTTTTGGGGGGGGGGGGGGAATTGTGGGACATTTTTTGAATTAACCAGAAATTCTGACTTCTGGTTAATTTCGCTTAGTGCAAAGTGCTACCGCGAGCTTGCAGTAGCATTAACCAGCCACTTGTAATGGGTGGTTATTTATCGTGCGCCCGTAAACTGGCAAATTTGCTCCTTTACGGATGCACGTTACATTAACGCTTCACTTGTAATCTAGCCCTATGTTTGCTGTAAAGCTGTCTACACACTTGAATGAATTGAGCTGTAAGAAAGCATACAGTGAGGGGGAAAAATATTTGATCCCCTGCTTTTTGTATGTTTGCCCACTGACAAAGAAATGATCAGTCTATAATTTTAATGGTAGGTTTATTTGAACAACAAAATCCAGAAAAACACATTTCAAAAAAGTAATACATTGATTTGCATTTTAATTAATTAAATAACTATTTGATCCCCTATCAATCAGCAAGATTTCTGGTTCCCATGTGTCTTTTATACAGGTAACAAGCTGAGATTAAGAGCACTCTCTTAAAGGGAGTGCTCCTAATCTCAGCTTGTTACCTGTATAAAAGACACCTGTCCACAGAAGCAATCAATCAATCAGATTCCAAACTCTCCACTAAGGCCAAGACCAAAGAGCTGTCCAAGGATGTCATGGAAGATTGTAGACCTACACAAGGCTGGAATGGGCTACAAGACCATCGCCAAGCAGCTTGGTGAGAAGGGGACAACAGTTGGTGCGATTATTCACAAATGGAAGAAACACAAAATAACTGTCAATCTTCCTCGGTCTGGGGCTCAATGCAAGATCTCACCTCGTGGAATTTCAATGATCATGAGAATGGTGAGGAATCAGCCCAAAAATACACGGGTGGATCTTGTCAATGATCTCAAGGCAGCTGGGACCATATTCACCAAGAAAACAATTGGTAACACACTACGCCATGAAGGACTGAAATCCTGCAGTGCCTGCAAGGTCCCCCTGCTCAAGAAAGCACATGTACAGGCCCGTCTGAAGTTTGCCAATGAACATCTGAATGATTCAGAGGAGAACTGGGTGAAAGTGTTGTGGCCAGATGAGACCAAAATCGAGCTCTTTGGCATCAACTCAATGTGTTTGGTGAAGGAGGAATGCTGCCTATGAACCCAAGAACACCATCACCACCGGTCCTGGTGTGACCTAGCCAGTCTCCAGACCTTAATCCAATAGAAAATCTGTGGAGGGAGCTGAAGGTTCCAAATGTCAGCCTCGAAACCTTAATGACTTGGAGCAGATATGCAAAGAGGAGTGGGACAATATCCCTCCTGCGATGTGTGCAAACCTGGTGGTCAACTATAAGAAACATCTGACCTCTGTGATTGCCAACAAGGGTTTTGCCATCAAGTACTAAGTCATGTTTTGCAAAGGGGTCAAATACTAATTTCCCTCATTAAAATGCGAATCAATTTATAATTTTTTTGAAATGCGTTTTTCTGGATTTTTTATTCTGTTTCTCACTGTTCAAATAAACCTTGGATTGCAATTATAGACTAATCCTTTCTTTGTCAGTGGGCAACCGTACAAAACGCGTTGCAACTATTGGGGCAATATTGTTAACCCCCTCTAATCCACTTTGCACAACAAACCTGTGTGTTGTTGTTTTTTAACTTGTTTTAAACTTGTTTTTATTAAATAATTGTATTTTTACTTTTTGAGTGGATTCTTCTACCTACCTACTGCCTTAACTACACACAAGAATTGCTCCTGACATTTTTGTGCAACTTTCTTTGGACTACCTCACTCACTGTTTCACAACAGTATTTATTCCAAGAACCTGGTTATTTGGGTGAGCTGCTACACCTGCCTAATTCTGCAGCTGGCCTCTACAAGCACATTGGTGTGCTCTGGGAATATCATCACAGTACTGAGAACGCCATTGCACGGGTGAGCTGCCACACCCCCCATAAATCTGCAGCCGGCCCCTACCAGCACATAAGTGTGCTCCGGGAGTGTGTGAGTACCCATTTGGCTAAATCTGTTTTTATGTTGTATCTGCTTATGACAATACCACACATGAGGTGCCCCTCTGTTTCTCTTTACCTTTAATAGTTTCGCCTGGATCAGACAGTGAGGAGGAGGCAGCCAGTATTGGATAAAAACCTATAACATCTAAAGGACATTCCTTACACAGACTTACGACAGCATTTAGTGTAATATAAACTTTCACTATATTCTTGACACTTATTTTTATGCTTATTTTATTTATATTCTGTGTTTATTTGTTCATTTAGCGCCCCCCTCTTGTTTGTGATTAGGTCACAAATGTCATAACCGTACAAAATCAGCAGGGGATCAAATATTTTTTTTCCTTCACTATATAGCCTCTTTATAAGTATATATATATATATATATGTGTGTGTGTGTATATATATATATATATATATATATATATATATAGTTCCAGGATGAGCACTCTCACTTCAATTTCATCAGCCAGGGTGCTAGTAGGTAATAGATAATGGTAGCAAAAACAAAGTATCCCCTTCCTCAGTCCTATATATATAAAACACGGGTGGGGTCAGCACTCTCAGGCTGAACCGGGTACACATCCTATGACCCTGTAACATGCACAGCCCTGGGTGCAAAACAGCATTCTCAGGAAGCTGCACTGTCACCAGAGTCACAGGCAGTTAACCCCAGACAGACCTGGGTGCAAGGCGCAAACAGGGAAAATTATAAAAAAATAATACATTAATATAGCACACAGAGAAAGTCCAGCACTCACTCACAAGCTCTCAACTAAGATAAAAAGCAGAAATGGAAGAGTTAGTTACCGCATCTGGCCAAATGGGAAAAGCCCAGGTATCTTGTCAAGGTCCCTTCCAAAAACCTGGGTCCCTAAGCAGCCACACAATGCAGGCTCACATTCAAACAACTGTGCAAAAATGGAGGGTGCACAGGCTTATGTAATCTCCCCAAACATAAACAAAACACGGGTGGGGTCAGCACTCTCAGGCCGGACCGGGTACACATCCTATGACCCTGTAACATGCAAAGCCCTGGGTGCAAAACAGCACTCTCAGGAAGCTGCACTGTCACCAGAGTCACAGGCAGTTAATCCCAGACAGGCCTGGGTGCAAGGCCCAAACAGGGAAAATTACAACAAAATTATACATTAATATAGCACACAGAGAAAGTCCAGCACTCACTCACAAGCTCTCAACTAAGATAAAAAGCAGCAATGGAAGAGTTAGTTACTGCATCTGGCCAAATGGGAAACTCTAGGATTATAAATTTAGTGATGCAGAATCTGTTTTGACGCTCTACAAAAAACATAATAATAATACTAATAATAATAATGTTGTCATAATAAAGATTTCCCTAATAAGGACTAGGTTCCTTTGCTAATTAACAAATGTGCTCTGTATTCAAGATTGGAAAAATAGCTCTTTGGAAATTATTTTCCAGGTTGAGTCACTCTAATACTGTACATAAACATCTATGCCTGAATCAAATGTCATCTTGGGTAAAGGAAACAAGATCACGAATAGCATATAAACTACATTAAAAGTGAATAGGAAACCTGTGTTTGATCCCCGTTACTTCTACCTCTCCATATGCAACGAGACTACAATAAAATGAATTTGCTTAATATTACTATATTATACCATTTACAATTGCTGTAATGATCTAGACAGAGCAGATATTATGCCCTTGTTTCATAATATTTTTAAGATCTGGACCAAAAGATAATTTAGACTACATAAAGTGAGAGAAACCCTGCTACTGCCTGGACCTCTTATATTTGAACTTTTATTATTATTCCTTGATGCATAGATGTGTAATTAAAGGGACATGAAACCCAAAATTTTCTTTCATGATTCAGATAAAGCATACAATTGTAAACAACTTGCCAATTTACTTTTATAATCAAATTAGCTTTGTTCTCTTGGAATAGTTTGTAGAAAAGCAAACTATACAAACTTAGGTATGCTCAGTAGTAGCAGTGCAGTACTGGGAAATAGCTTCTGATTGGTGGCTTTTGTGTTTGGATTACCTGATGTGTTCAGCTAGGTCCCAGTAGTGCAGTGATATTTCTTCAAGAAAGGATACCAAATGAACAAAGCAAATTTGAAAATATAAGTAAATGAAAATGTTGTTTAAATTGGTATGCTCTATCTGAATCCTGAAAGAAAACATTTGGGCTTCATGCCCTTTAAAAATTACCAAATGTGTACTAAATGTTGAATGTCTTGCATGTTGATACAGAAAAACCTATATGGAAAAGTCTCATCTGTTTCTCATGTTTACCCAATTTGGTCAATATATTTGGTAATATATGCAAGAAAAGGCACCATTTGTTTCCAATAAAAATATTATAGGAGAAATCCCCCATTTGGCTTTGATGTATAGAGTTGGTGCATCAAATTAGACCATCGTTTACATTAATAGTTTTAGTTATATTATATTGCATAATTGCACTTTAATTTCTATAGATAGTTTTACCAAGAAGAATTGGGATTGTGTAACATATTACTTTGGTAGTGCTTTTTGTGTACAACAGCTATGTTGATAACTAAGGTTATTGAACAGATGATAAACCTGATATTTAGTTTCATGTCCCCAGTTGCTTCAATGTATTTATACTGAGATCAGTTGTTAAAAAAAATGTGTACATTACAACCACAGTAAAACTAGTAAAACAAATTACTTATATCTTAAAAAAAAATGTTATTTATCCATCAATAATATTTATAGATGAAAATGTATATAAGCCATTTTATGTATAAAAACATTTTTTTCTTGAATATAGAGGAGCATAATTTGACTCTATCTTCTCCTTCACCTCTCACATCCATTATCTCACCAAAATCTTGACATCTAACTGCATTATCAAAATGGGTTCATTCGTCATTTAAGGCACAACAAGGAGTCTGGTCTACTCACTCATCATATCATATATTGCGTACTGCTGCACACTTCCAATTTATTGTCTTCACTTTAGTCTTGGCTAAATGCTTTTGCCAGACTTATCCATCTCATACACTGTTCTGCTATGCCAGTCCCTATGCCAGCTCCATTGTCCTGCAGGATCTAAATAAAAAATATAAGCCAGACACCAAAGGGGATGATTAACCAGCTACACAGAAGATTGTATGGATCCATACTATGCCCCATAGATTATACACCCTTTTAATGGCCTGACCTTCAATCCATTTAGACTCTGAAACCAACAACGGTTTCACCCCACACCCTAAATGTGGCAAGGATCTCTAACCTTATAGGCCATTAGTAAGCTGGTGATGCATCTGCTTAAAAACTGGAGAAAGCCCATACATATTTGTTTTACTACTGAAAAGATACAAAAATATATAATTTCATCATCAATATATACTTCTAAAATTCCACAAGTAACCCAGAATTCTTGCTTATTGAAAAAGTGAATGGTTCCTCTGTCTATTATGCTGATGGTATATCAGAGAGCAACATATTTTTATTTCCTTTAGAAATTATGGGTTTCTAGCTATCCTACACTCACTTTCTTTCATCTACTACAGAGCACTTCACAACACAGCTCCTTATTATATCTTAAACCTTATACCTACATTTCTCCCTAACTACTTCCTTAACAATATGAGGTATAAAACAGGGAGAATATACATTGTTTATTAGGCTTCCATGCTAGTAGCAATAGCATTATATGATGGCATCATTAAATCATATGACATATCAAGATGCACAGTATGTATCTGTGGCCAATGGATACAATTCCCCCCGTTGGTACTAGTACAGCTCAAGGTTTAATCCCACTAAAACCTCGGTTATCTGCTTAGTTTCAAGTGTGGAAGAGGTTGATGGCCATGTTTCTGAATTTATAAACGTTTGTTTGCTTTTTCCTCCCATCAACCCCCTCTTATTTGTTCATTTACTCTTTTGTAGGTTTGTACCAGAGCACATGTTCCGTAAGTGCTTACATTTGGGGTGAAGAAGCCAAATAAGATATACCCTTAAATAGTGCCCCTCTAGTCTTGGAAACTTATTCATTCTAATCTTTATAAGCCTATAGGCCATAATATATCAACAGTTAACTGGTAGCCTATAAGGTTAGAGATTGTTGCCACATTCAGGGGGTGGGGTGAAGCCCCATTGTTGGTGTCAGAATTTAAATGGATTAAAGGTCAGGCCATTAAAAGGGGGTATAATCTATAGCAGTGTTTTTCAACCAGTGTGCCGTGGCACACTAGTATGCCGTGAGAGATCCTCAGGTGTGCCACGGCAGACTGACAACAGTGTGACATATTTTTGAACCTTTGCTTGGTTTTTACTCCCAGTGCAGGGGTAGTTTGTAGGAGGCATGGCATAACAGCACAATACATACAGTATGTGTGTGTTTGTGTGTATGTGTATATATATATGCTGTATTAGGCTACAATGTGTGATTTTTTAAAAATTTTGGGATGGTGGTGTGCCACAGGATTTTTTTATGTAAAAAAGTGTGCCACGGCAAAAAAAAGGTTAAAAATCACTGATCTATAGGGCCATGGTGCATAGTATGGATCAATACAATCTGCTGTGTAGCTGATTAATCATCTCCTTTGGTGTCTGGTTCTCTTAGGAAATTGGTTAGAAGGTGTCAGAGATAAGTCTTCATGTCTTCCTCTATGGTGTATGAGGGCTGCATATTTGTTTTATTACTGAAAAGATACAAAAATATATAATTCCATCATCAATATACCAAATTGCACAAGTAACCCAAAGTGCTTACTTATTGAAAAAGTGAATGGTTCCTCTGTTATGCTGATGGTATATCATAGAGTAACATCTGTTTTTTTCTGTAGAAATGATGCGTTTCTAGCTATACTACACTCACTTTCCTCTAACACCATAATCATACAGCTGTGTGGTCTGTCATCTGTAGCCCAAATGATTATCTTGTAACCCTAAATGATGTCACAGAAGCAGTAAAAAGCTCAGTATATACTGAAATCCCACAGAGTTGGAGGACCTTGGGGACTGTGTGTCACTCATTATTGCAGACATGTGTTTGGATAGTGATGGAATTTTCATCTGGGGAAGGAATGCTCTTGTGTTTTCTCTAGACTCTAGAGTGTTAAACTAATGTAATCCATAAGTGGTTACATCAGTGCTAATTAAGTTATTTTTATAATTATTTAATCACCACAATTACCTAGACCTAGAATCATGCAACAGATTTATTATCATAGTACAAGGTAGCATAGTGCTAAAATAGTTAAGACATAACAGTGTGCACATAAGTGTGTGTCTCAATTTAAGTGTGTGATGTTTCTACAAGTAGAATCTCACCTACTCTAACCTTAAAAGAAACTTTTTTTTATCCTGTCTAATGAATAATGAAATATTAAAAAGTAAATGAAGCTATTCAATATCACTTAGATCTTTACTGTACCATTTATAGGGTTGTTTATGAATGCCAGACTTTGAAAGCTTCTAATGTTTAAAATAAATAAATGTTTAATGTTTAATAAATAAATAGAAGTGATATCCGTATACCTTTGGCGATATAGGGCCAGATTATAAATGTAGTGCAAAATATCACTTTCGCTAAAGCGATATTTGCGCTCCACTTTGTCATACCAGTGCACACAAAATCCACCACTGTGGATATGGTGGTTTGTGTGAATGTGGATAGATTGACATTGGGACCCTCCAGAATAAATACTAGAGCTGTTCTATTCACAGTGGGGGATTTTGTTCAAGTTGGTATCATAATTAAATTTTTATTACTAAAGACTCGTTTGCTGGGATTTATTTATGTGATATTTATCTGAGTAAGTGACCCTACTCTATCCCGTGCATGAGCACATAGAATAAACTAAAGATAGTGCTGTCACCTAGTTTATTTTTTACATAAATATATATGTATATAAGCATATACATATATATTTACAGGGAACACACAGTTCCCCTAGACTACAATTTAAAGGCACTTTTCAGTTCTGTTTGTTTTCTAACACCATACTGCTGCCGACTTTAGCCCTTAAAAAACTGTTAAGTGCAGTTTTGTTTTTGTTTTTAAAAAATGGTATTTAAAAAAACAGAAAAAAAGAAAACTAACACTTAAGTTTAGGGGAAATTGAGGGACATTTAGAAAGTTAACCAGATGTCAGTAATTGTAATGGCTAGTTATTTATAACGTGCCCGCAAATGGGCAAATTTCCCCATTTTCAGGCGCTCAATTTAGCGCTCCACGTGTAATCTAGTCCATATATTATATACACACTATATGGTCAAAAGTATGTGACTGTCACCACTAATTATTGAGTTCAGGTGTTTTAGCCAGACCTATTGCTAACAGATGCACAACCAGAACATAGCCATGAAATCTCTATAGAGAAATATTGGCATTATAGTGGATTGTACTGAAGAGCTCAGTGACTTTAAAAGTGGCACTGTCATAGGATGCTACGGCTGGAGTGGTGTAAAGCATGCTTCCACTGAACTCTGGAGCAGGGGAAAGTGTTCTCTGGAGTGATGTATCACACTTTGCTATCTGGCAGTCTGATAAAATGATATTGGTGTAGTGGATGCCAGGAAATGCTACCTTTTGGAATGCATAGTGCCTACTGTAAAGTTTTGTGGAGGTGGGATAATGATCTGGGTCTGTTTTTCAGGGTTTGGGCTAGGCTCCTTAGCTTCAATAAAGGGTCATCCTAATTCTACAGGATATAAGGTTGTTTTAAACAACTGGGTTCTTACAACTTTGTAGCAACAGTTTGGGAATGCCCTTGCCTGTTTGCTTGTGCACAAAGTTAGATCCATTTAGACATGGTTTGACAAGTTTGGTGTAGGAGCTCTTGAGTGGCCTGCACAGAGCCCTATTCTCAACCCTATTGAGCATCACTGGGACAAATTGTAAAACATACTGTGAGCAAACCTTCTTGTCCAACACCAGTGCTTTACCTGACAAATGCTCTTTTGGCTGAATGGGAACTAATTCCGACAGACACACTACAAAATCTTGTGAAAAGCCTTCCCAGAATAGTTGTAGCTGTTATAGCCACAAAGGAAGGTGGGGGGTAGTAATTCCATATTAATGCCCATGGTTTTGGAATAGAATGTCTAACAAGTTCATATAGGTGTGATAGTCAGGTGTTCACATGCTTTTGGCCATATTATACATACATACATACACACACACACACACACATATAAATATATATATATATATATATATATATATATATATATATATATATATATATATATATATATATATATATATATATATATATATATATATACACATTCTATCTCACAAAAGTGAGAACACCTCACATTTTTGTAAATATTTTATTATATCTTTTCATGTAACAACACTGAAGAAATGACACTTTGCTACAATGTAAAGTAGTGAGTGTACAGCCTGTATAACAGTGTAAATTTGCTGTCCCCTCAAAATAACTTAACACACAGCCATTAATGTCTAAACCGTTGGCAACAAAAGTGAGTACACCCCTAAGTGGAAATGTCCAAATTTGGGCCCAAAGTGTCAATATTTTGTGTGGCCACCATTATTTTCCAGCACTGCCTTAACCTTCTTTTACATGGAGTTCACCAGAGCTTCAGAGGTTGCCACTGGAGTCCTCTTCCACTCCTCCATGACGACATCACGGAGCTGGTGGATGTTAGAGACCTTGCACTCCCCCACCTTCCATTTAAGGATGCCCCACAAATGCTCAATAGGGTTTAGGTCTGGAGACATGCTTGGCCAGTCCACTACCTTTACCCTCAACTTCTTTAGCAAGGCAGTGGTCATCTTGGAGGTGTGTTTGGGGTCGTTATCATGTTGGAATACTGCCCTGTGGCCCAGTCTCCAAAGGGAGGAGATCATGCTCTGCTTGTCTTCAGCAAACTGTTTGCGGGCTTTCTTGTGCATCATCTTTAGAATAGGCTTCCTTCTGGGACGACAGTCATGCAGACTAATTTGATGCGGTGTGCGGCGTATGGTCTGTGCACTGACAGGCTGACCCCCACCACTTCAACCTCTGCAGCAATGCTGGCAGCACTCATACGTCTATTTCCCAAAGACAACCTCTGGCTATGACGCTGAGCACGTGCACTCAACTTCTTTGGTTGACCATGGCGAGGCCTGTTCTGAGTGGAACCTGTCCTGTGAAACCGCTGTATGATCTTTCCCACCATGCTGCAGTTCAGTTTCTTGGCAATCTTCTTATAGTCTAGGCCATCTTTATGTAGAGCAACAATTCTTTTTTTTTTTTTAGATCCTCAGAGAGTTATTTGCCATGAGGTGCCATGTTGAACTTCCAGTGACTAGTATGAGAGAGTGTGAGAGCGATAACACCAAATTTAACACACCTGCTCCCCATTCACACCTGAGACCTTGTAATACTAATGAGTCACAGGACACCGGGAAGGGAAAATGGCTAATTGGGCCCAATTTGGAGATTTCCACTTAGGGGTGTACTCACTTTTGTTGCCAACGGTTTAGATATTAATGGCTGTGTGTTGAGTTATTTTAAGGGGACAGCAAATTTACACTGTTATACAGGCTGTACACTTACTACTTTACATTGTAGCAAAGTGTCATTTCTTCAGTGTTGTCACATGAAAAGATATAATAAAATATTTACAAAAATGTGAGGGGTGTACTCACTTTTGTGAGATACTTTATATATACAGTATATATATATATATATATATATATATATATATATATATATATATATATATATATATATATATATATATATATATGTGTATGTGTGTGCATCCGTGTGTTTGTGCATGCATGTATGTGTGTGCATGCGTGTGTTTGTGCATGCATGTGTGTGTGTGTTTGTGCATGCATGTGTGTGCATGTGTATGTGTGTGCATCTGTGTGTTTGTGCATGCTTGTGTGTGTGTATGTGTGTGCTTCTGTGTGTTTGTGCATGCATGCATGTGTGTGTGTGTATGTGTGTGCATGCATGTGTTTGTGCATGCATGTGTGTTTGTGTATGTGTGTGCATGCGTGTGTTTGTGCATGCATGTGTGTCCGTGTGTATGTGTGTGCATCCGTGTGTTTGTGCATACATGTGTGTGTGTGTGTGAGTATGTGTGTGCTTCCGTGTGTTTGTGCATGCATGTGTGTGCGTGTGTATGTGCGCTCTGTGTGCAGGGGATGGACTTAAAAAAATGTAATCAAATGGAAAAAGCGATATCCTGAAATCTGTAATCCTTAACCAAGTTTAAAGTCACGTTTAGGGTGTGACTCCCATCTTTAGACAGCAAGAAATACATGTCTTTAGCACTCTATCAGTGTTTGCAGCAATGTTATGTATTGTTGCAAACACTGCTGCCAATAAGATGTGCTCACTCCTGAGCTCCTATGAGCCTGCTTAGGTTTACTCTTAGAAAAGGATGAGAACAATAGAAATTTGATAATAGAAGTAAATTAGAAAGTTTCTTAAAATTGCAAGCTCTATCTGAATCATGAAATTTCGACTTTACCGTTCATTTAATAAATGATAAATATAACATAGGAAAATGCTTACTTATGATAACATTTGGCATGGGGTACATAACAGTAAATTATTAGCTTTTCAACAAACATACAAAAGGGACAGTCAAGTCAAAAATAAAGTTTCATGATTCAGACAGTCACAGAGCACACCATTTAAAACAACTTTCCATTTCACTTCCATTATCTAAATGTGCATAGTCTTTTTATATGCACACTTTCTGGGGCACCAGCTCCTACTGAGCACGTTTAAGATTCACAGTGTGTAAAATTGTTATAGCAAAACTACTGTCATATAGTTCCCCTGAACATGTGCAAGTTCCTTAGCCTACCTAGGTATACTCTTCAATAAAAGATACCAAGCAACGTAAATTGTAAAGTTTTATTTTATGTTGAAAGTATTTTATTGTCATTTTATAAAAATGTATACAACAATAGTATGGAAACAAACTTGACATGTCTAATTGTTACCTACAGTATAGATTTAAAAGGTTAAGAACTACATATACTCACACAAATTTTCAACCATGGCAACATTATTCTTGATATCAATAGGTGGCTTAATCATCAATATTCCCTCTTTTTATTTACAGGGAATATATTTAACGTTGTATTGAATTAGATCAAAGGAAGCAGTGATATAGGCAACCCCAAATGAGACGATCTAGACTAGAATTGCAGTATTCTCATGGAAGATAATATAAGGCTCACATTGAGCTATGAATCTGTCACGGGTGTCAAGTTTCTCAGCTATTAAGTTGGCCATATCATAATGATATTCAATCTACTTTATAATGTACGTGAAATTGGGAGGGGCTGTTTTCCAGAATCTCGCTATTTCAATTCTGGCTACCATGCAGATGAACATAATGAGGCCTATTTATCAAAGGTCTGTCGGACCTGATCCGACAGTGCGGATCAGGTCCGACAGACATTGCTGAATGCGGAGAGCAATACGCTCTCTGTATTCAGCATTGCACCAGCAACTCTTGTGAGCTGTGGTGCAACGCTGCCCCCTGCAGACTCGCAGCCAATCGGCTGCCAGCAGGGTTGTACTCAATCGGGTTGAATTGTGGCGATCTCTGTCGGCCTCATCAGAGCAGGCGGACAGGTCTTTAGACTGCTGCTCCATAACTTGCATTTCTGGCGAGTCTGAAGACTCGCCAGAAACACGGACGCTCAAGCTCCATTCGGAGCTTGATAAATGGGCTTCAATTAGTTTTCTATGTCTCTTATAAATCTGAGTTACTGGAAAGTGTAGTAAGGCCTGTTCAGGGGTTAACTTAATCTGCGTTTGAAATATGGCGCTGATAAGTGTAGATTTTTGGTCCCAAATACTTGATCTGTTCGCAGTGCCACCACATATGCATATATGTGCCTCTATCTGGGCAGCCTCTATAACATAGCTGAGTATTTGCTGTTTCAGATCTATTAGATCTTGTCGGATAAAGGTATCATTTAGATGCCACTTTCATGAAGTTTTTCCTAAGAGAAGCATTTGGCGAAAAAAGATATACCCTAGGATAGATTTGTGTTCCAAGTCTTAATTGGCCAAGAGTTGCCCAAATCCTGTTCCCATTTTAATATAAAGGGGCGCTTTCTCTCAACCTCAGGGGAATTAAATATCTGATACAATAATATTTGGCCCTTAATATGGTTCTCAGTGAGGCACATTGATTTAAAGGATGTGTTAGTGGAAGGTTTGTTATTGCCTAGGATCTCATAGATCCTTGATTTTAGCTGCAAGTAATGGTACCAAATGTTCCTATCTGAGGTGTCTAGTGTCGCGTATTGATCATGCGATAATATATCGTTGTTAATGAGAGCATAAGCAATTCTGTACAGGCCTTTATTCGCCCACTTATGTTGTGTCTGTATATCAATTGAGGTCGGAGTGTAGCACTATAAGATGAGTAATCCTAGATCTATCCTGAACCAGTGAGTATTTATTTATTAGTAGATTCCAGATTTGAATTGTATGTCTTGTAGATATAAAAGTGTTTTTCTGAAGATTTTTAGATGTTTTGGGTTCCCATAATCGTTGGAAGAGGTGTTCAACATTTATCATTTTAGATTCAATTTCAACCCACTGCACGATAGAATCTATTTTGTACCATTGCAGAGTTTGAGACATTCTTGCCGAGTAGTAATATGCAATAAAATCTGGGACACCCAATCCTCCTTTACTTCTAAGCTTACACATGAGTTTTTTGTTTACCCTAGCTTTTTTCCCCTGCCAAATACATTTTAGTACGTCTTTCTGTATTTTATGAAGGTCTGAAATAGGAATTGGGACCAGAACAAATATAAAAGTTTTGTAAAGTTTTATTTTAATTGTGCGCTATGCCTGAATCACAGAAGAAAAATCGTATGTCCCTTTAAAAAGATTTTGTCAGTTTTCAAAATTCCAATTTACCTTTGAAAATATATATACTAAGAATGGGTAGTATTAGGTGCCAGTCAGTTAACAGGCTTTGTACCCTCTGTTTTACTGAAATATACATTTTTTGCAGTGTATCAACTTCAAGTTAAAGGGACATGAAACCCAAACATTTTCTTTTATGATTCAGATAGATAATACAATTTCAAACAACTTTCAAATTTACTTCTATTATTTAATTTGCTTCCTTCTCTTGTTATTCTTTGCTGAAAGGTTTATCTAGGCAAGTTCAGGAGCAGCAGAGAACCTAGGTTCTAGCAGTTGATTGGTGGCTGCATATAAATATTGATTGTGATTGGCTCACACATGTGTTCAGTTAGAAACCATTAGTGCATTGCTGCTCCTTCAACAAAATGATACCAAGAGAATAAAACAGATTAGATAATAGAAGTACATTAGAAAGTTGTTTAAAATTGTATTCTCTATCTGAATCATGAAAGAAAATGTTTGGGTTTCATTTCCCTTTAAAGGGACATACCAGTCAAAACTTAAATCAACATTAGTGCCTTTTAAAATTTGAATAAAAACATTTTTGCAGTATACGTGTATAAGAAAAAATGCTTTTAGTTTCAACGGAAGCTTATGATATATATATATATATATATATATATATATATATATATATATATATATATATATATATATACATACACACACACACACATGTGAGGCTACCTAGATATGCGCCACACCAGCATTTTGAACAATTTGTTCAGAAAGATGTCTTTGTCTTGTGTAATGTATATTCATCACCATCACAAGACACGACTAACTTTCTGGGCAGACACACTGTTTAAGATGCTGATGCATGGTTCATATCTAGATATGCTACATGTGAATTAGCACACTCCTACTAAAAACAAAGATATACATGTGTATTTCAAAAATGCTTCAAATGTGAATTTGAATTTTGTCTGGAATGTCCTTTTAAAGATGTTTATTGTTTAGACTTGTACTGTTTATGTGCCAGTTTTAGTAACAAAAACTGTCTACCACCAAAACTCGTCTCAGACACAACCATCTCCACACCAGTTATGCCCCCAGACCACCCTGAGTAAGCTCCCAGAATCACAGTCAAGGGTTTAAAAAAAATAGCTGCTGGGAGAAATAAACTTTATTTTTAAAATACATGTTTTTTTTTAAACATTAGAACATAGCATTTGTACTGGCATGGGATAATTTAGTGATACGTTGCCTCAAATATTAAAAAAGCAACAGTAAAAAAGGAATTATTTTTAAATCTAAAGCTGAGTGATCTAAAAAATGTGTTTATAAAGTCTAAGGAGGCATTGCATGAATTTGTTTTGGCCTTTGGCAGTAGAATATTCTATTTCTTTTGGACTTTATTTCTATACTACTAATAATAATCTGACATTAAATTCATTCTACGTGGTAAGAGAAGTTTTGAATTTCTCTAGGTTATGGCTTCAAATTCAATTCATGCAGTTTCTGAAATGATACATGCTTGTTCTTGTGCTAGATGGGAAGATAAGGAACATCTTAAAATTAAACACCAGATTATGAAAATGTGTGAAAAATTGACCAGAGGGAACAACAGTGAGAAAGGAATCTGAACAATGTGAAGAGATTTAAAAGAAATGTGCAGTTTCCACCTTTAACATCAAAGCTAAAACAGTATGATAAATGCTAATTTAAAACAATATAAATTTAAAAAACAGCAATCAAAATAAATAAATAAATAAATAAATAAATAAGTAAACAATTGGCTAGATTACGAGTTTTGTGGTACGGCTTTTAATGCTGAAAAATTGGCCATTACGCTGGAATGGCCGGTAACACATATTACGAGTTGCTGCGGTATAGCCATACCGCAAGCATTTTAGCTTGTAACGCAGCGTCCATTCCGCACTAAAAAAAATTATGTTTGAGTGAGGAATTTTCATAGCGCCCGTATTACAGGTTGTGCGTTCAGGCTAAAAAGCTTGCGTTACAGCTTTTACCAACACGATCCATACCGCCATCTGAGACCAGTAGTTATGGATTTTGTGTAACAAAAATGTGTCACAAAACTCATAACTAAAATGTTACAAATTACACTAACACCCATAAACTACATATTAACCCCTAAATCACCACTCCCCGACATAGCCGACACTAAATAAACCTATTAACCCTTAAACCTCTGGCCCCCCACATCGCCGCCACTAAATAAACCTATTAACCCCTAAACCACCAGCCCCCCCATTGTAACTACTAAACTAAACCTATTAACCCCTAAACCGCCGGCCCCTCACATCGCAAAACACTAAATTAAACTATTAACCCCTAAACCTAACACCCCCTAACTTTAAATTAAAATTACAATATAACTATATTTAAATAAATAAAAACTTACCTGTGAAATAAAAATAAACTTAACATTAAACTATAAATTAACCTAACAATACTATTCTAATAAAATAAAAAAATACCAATTAAAAAAACATAAATTGCAAATTAAAAAAACCTACCACTATGAAAAAATTTAAAACCTAAATTACGATTTAAAAAAAAATAAAAAATAATCCTACGAAAAAAATCAAAAAAATCTATGATTACAAAAAATAATAAACACTAAAATTACGAAAAATAAAAAACACTAAAATTACAAAAAATAATAAACAAAATTATCAAAAATAAAAACAATTACACTTAATCTAATAGCCCTATAAAAAATATAAAAGCCCCCCAAATAAAAACACCCCCTAACCTACAATAAACTACAAATAGCCCTTAAAAGGGCCTTTTGTAGGACATTGCCCTAAGTTAAACAGCTATTTTACCTGGAAAAAAATACAAAGTCCCCCCAACAGTAAAACCCACCACCCAACCAACCCCCCAAAATAAAAAACCTAAGCTACCCATTGCCCCTAAAGGGGCATTTGTATTGGTATTGCCCTTAAAAGGGCTTTCAGCTCTTTTTCACTGCCCTTAAAATGGCATTTAGCTCTTTTACACTTTGCCCAAAGCCCTAATCTGAAAATTGAGCTATCCTGGACCGGCAATGACATCCTGCGTAGAGCGTCCTCGTCAAATGGTCACCACCATACACTGAAGTTGAATGCAAGGTAGCCGTTTCAAAATGGCATACCTTGCATTCCTATTGGCTAATTTGATTCTTTAAATTCAAATCAGCAAATAGGATGAGAGCTTCTGAAATCCTATTGGTTAGGTTTTTTATTTTGGGGGGTTGGTTGTGTGGTGGGTTTTACTGTTTTTATAGGGCTATAAGATTATGTGTAATTATTTTTATTTTTGATAATTTCGTTTATTATTTTTTGTAATCTTAGAGTTTTTTATTTTTCGCAATTTAGTGTTTATTAATTTTTGTAATTTTAGATTTTTTCATAGTGTTAGATTTTTTAAATTTGTAATTTAGTTTTATTTTTTTCCATATATATATATATTTTTTTATTGAGAGAAATTAAGGTAAATTGACAACAGTTTCAAAAATAGAATATCAAACTCAAATGTTCAACAGTAGTCTACTACATTTCAAGCATATAATTAAGGCAAAATATTGTCCCTTGCGGTGTGTTCAAGTGGGCAACATAAAGTGTAAAGATACACCATCCAGTCTATTATATGAGATCTTCCAATATATTCCATAGATAATCCTTCGTTCTCATATAGTGACCTCTAGTTATCAACGTGTCTACCTCAAATATGCTGGAATTCCGCAGCGTATTTGAGGCGAGGCTGATTCGCCTTAGTTATCAAGCCCTAGATACCGGCAAAAGTAGAATTTTGTGACGTAAGCTTCGATCCGCTGGACTTAGTCCGACACAGATCGATTCTTACGTCACTCCAGATGTTCCGCACACAAGTGCGGCACAATCTGACTACTTTTGATAGTTATCAAAAAACTAGCAGATACGCTCGGCACTTTTCCGGCCCAGCGTACTTGGTTTTCAAACCGCCGCCCTGGAGGCGGCGGATCCCAATAGGAATCAATGGGAGTCTGACCATAGCAAAAGTTCATGTTCGCTGCTGCCCGACATCCCATTGATTCCTATGGGAGATGTCTGCACCTAACACCCTAACATGTACCCCGAGTCTAAACACCCCTAATCTGTCCCCCCTACACCGCCGCAACTAAATAAAGTTATTACCCCCTAAACCGCTGCTCCCGGAGCCCACCGCAAGCTATACTAAATATGTTAACCCCTAAACCGCCGCTCCCGGTCCCCGCCGCAACTATAATATATGTATTAACCCCTAAACCGCCGCTCCCAGACCCCGCCGCCACCTACATTATACCTATTAACCCCTATCCTGCCCCCCCTATACCGTCGCCACCTATAATAAAGTTATTAACCCCTATCCTGCCGATCCCGGACCTCGCCGCAACTAAATAAATAGTTTAACCCCTAAACCACCGCTCCCGGACCCCGCCGCAACCTATATTAAACTTATTAACCCCTAATCTGTCCCCCTACACCGTCGCCACCTATAATAAGTTTATTAACCCCTATCCTGCCCCCCCTAAACCGTCGCCACCTATAATAAGTTTATTAACCCCTATCCTGCCCCCCTACACCGCCACCACTGTAATAAAATTATTAACCCCTAAACCTAAGTCTAACACTAACCCTAACACCCCCTAACTTAAATATTAATTAAATAAATCTAAATAATATTTATCTTATTAACTAAATTAATCCTATTTAAAACTAAATACTTACCTTATATTGTAGCTATCTTAGGATTTATTTTTATTTTACAGGCAAATTTCAATTTATTTTAACTAGGTACAATAGCTATTAAATAGTTATTAACTATTTAATAGCTACCTAGCTAAAATAAAGATAAATTAACCTGTAAAATAAAAACTAACCTAAGTTACAATTACACCTAACACTACACTATACTTAAATAAATTAATCCTATTTAAAACTAAATACTTACCTGTAAAATAAACCCTAAGATAGCTACAATATAATTAATAATTACATGTAGCTATTTTAGGGTTTATATTTATTTTACAGGTAACTTTGTATTTATTTTAGTTAGTTAGAGTTATTAACTATTTAAAAACTACCTAGCTAAAAGAAATACAAAATTACCTGTAAAATAAATCCTAACCTAAGTTACAATTAAACCTAACACTACACTATCATTAAATTAATTAAATAAATTACCTACAAATAACTACAATTAAATACAATTAAATAAACTAACTAAAGTACAAAAAAATAAAAAAAGCTAAGTTACAAAAAATAAAAAAAAATAAGTTACAAACATTTAAAAAATATTACAACAATTTTAAGCTACTTACACCTAATCTAAGCCCCCTAATAAAATAACAAAGCCCCACAAAATAAAAAAAATGCCCTGCCCTATTCTAAATTAAAAAAGTTCAAAGCTCTTTTACCTTACCAGCCCTTAAAAGGGCCTTTTGCGTGGCATGCCCCAAAGAATTCTGCTCTTTTGCCTGTAAAAGAAAAATACAACCCCCCCAACATTAAAACCCACCACCCACATACCCCTAATCTAACCCAAACCCCCCTTAAATAAACCTAACACTACCCCCCTGAAGATCATCCTACCCTGAGTCGTCTTCAGCCAGCCGACCATCGATGGAACCGAAGAGGAGATCCGGAGCGTCAGAAGTCATCATCCAGGTGGGGCTGAAGAAGTCTTCCATCTGATAGAAGTCTTCATAGAGGCGGCGTCTTCAATCTTCATCCATCCGGAGCGGAGCGGAACCATCTTCAGACGAGCCGATGCGGAGCCATCCTCTTCTTCCCGACGACTAACGACGAATGGATATTCCTTTAAGGGACGTCATCCAAGATGGCGTCCCTTCAATTCCGATTGGCTGATAGAATTCTATCAGCCAATCGGAATTAAGGTAGGAAAAATCTGATTGGCTGATTGAATCAGCCAATCAGATTGAGCTCGCATTCTATTGGCTGATCGGAACAGCCAATAGAATGCGAGCTCAATCTGATTGGCTGATAGGATCAGCCAATCAGATTGAACTTCAATCTGATTGGCTGATTCAATCAGCCAATCAGATTTTTCCTACCTTAATTCTGATTGGCTGATAGAATCCTATCAGCCAATCGGAATTAAAGGGATGCCATCTTGGATGACGTCCCTTAAAGGAATATCCATTCGTCGTTAGTTGTCGGGAAGAAGAGGATGGCTCCGCGTCGGCTCATCTGAAGATGGCTCCGCTCCGGATGGATGAAGATTGAAGACGCCACCTCTATGAAGACTTCTATCAGATGGAAGACTTCTTCAGCCCCACCTGGATGATGACTTCTGCCGCTCCGGATCTCCTCTTCGGTTCCATCGATGGTTGGCTGGCTGAAGACGACTCAAGGTAGGATGATCTTCAGGGGGTAGTGTAAGGTTTATTTCAGGGGGGTTTGGGTTAGATTAGGGGTATGTGGGTGGTGGGTTTTAATGTTGGGGGGGTTGTATTTTTCTTTTACAGGCAAAAGAGCAGAATTCTTTGGGGCATGCCCCGCAAAAGGCCCTTTTAAGGGCTGATAAGGTAAAAGAGCTTTGAACTTTTTTTAATTTAGAATAGGGTAGGGCATTTTTTATTTTGGGGGGCTTTGTTATTTTATTAGGGGGCTTAGATTAGGTGTAAGTAGCTTAAAATTGTTGTAATATTTTTTAAATATTTGTAACTTATTTTTTTTATTTTTTGTAACTTAGCTTTTTTTATTTTTTGTACTTTAGATAGTTTATTTAATTGTATTTAATTGTAGTTATTTGTAGGTAATTTATTTAATTAATTTAATGATAGTGTAGTGTTAGGTTTAATTGTAACTTAGGTTAGGATTTATTTTACAGGTAATTTTGTATTTCTTTTAGCTAGGTAGTTATTAAATAGTTAATAACTATTTAATAACTATTCTAACTAGCTAAAATAAATACAAAGTTACCTGTAAAATAAATATAAATCCTAAAATAGCTACAATGTAATTATTAATTATATTGTAGCTATCTTAGGGTTTATTTTACAGGTAAGTATTTAGTTTTAAATAGAAATAATTTATTAAAGTATAGTGTAGTGTTAGGTGTAATTGTAACTTAGGTTAGTTTTTATTTTACAGGTAAATTTCTCTTTATTTTAACTAAGTAGCTATTAAATAGTTAATAACTATTTAATAGCTATTGTACCTAGTTAAAATAAATTGAAAGTTACCTGTAAAATAAAAATAAATCCTAAGATAGCTACAATATAATTATTATTTATATTGTAGCTATATTAGGGTTTATTTTAAAGGTAAGTATTTAGTTTTAAATAGGATTAACTTAGTTAATAAGAGAAATATTATTTAGATTTATTTAATTAATATTTAAGTTAGGGGGTGTTAAGGTTAGTGTTAGACTTAGGTTTAGGGGTTAATAATTTTATTACAGTGGCGGCGGTGTAGGGGGGGCAGGATAGGGGTTAATACATTTATTATAGGTGGCGACGGTGTAGGGGGGACAGATTAGGGGTTAATAAGTTTAAGATAGGTGGCAACGGTGTAGGGGGGGCAGATTAGGGGTTAATAAGTTTAAGATAGGTTGCGGCGGGGTCCGGGAGCGGCGGTTTAGGGGTTAAACTATGTATTTAGTTGCGGCGAGGTCCGGGATCAGCAGGATAGGGGTTAATAACTTTATTATAGAGGGCTGCGGTATGGGGGGGCAGGATAGGGGTTACTAGGTATAATGTAGGTGGCGGCGGTGTCCGGGAGCGGCGGTTTAGGGGTTAATACATTTATTATAGTTGCGGCGGGGTCTAGGAGCAGCGGTTTAGGGGTTAATATCTTTATTGAGTTGCGGGGGGCTCCGGGGGCGCCGGTATAGGGGGTAGAACAGTATAGTTAGTGTGGGTGCTTAGTGACAGGCTAGCAATAAAGCTGTCAAAAGCCGAAGAGCAGCGAGATCGGATGAGTGATAACTCTCACAGTCCGCTGCTCATCGCCCCGTACTTGGTGCGCGGCTTTTTGACAGCTTTATTGATAACTTAGGCGAAATTTTGCCGGTTCGCGGTGGCGATGGTAGGCGAGCTTAGGCGGGCGTATTGAACCGGTGAAGGCAGGTAAAGTAGACGTGTTGATAACTACCCCCCACAGTGTCATATACATACATTCGTCATTAACAAAGTTACTGTGTTGATCATGGAAAGTCAGTTGGTATATTTTAACAATATGTGATTAAACCTCTTTATTATGAACTCAAATTCAAGCATCGTTTCCAGGTGGGGCAAGATACAGGGGGGGTTACATAGTCGGGAGAGGGGAGGTAGCTAGGCAGATTGGTGGGTGGGGGGGTTATTCTGCAGTCATAGTTAATTTGCAGTGTAATTTAGGTTTTTAATTGGTAGTTTTTTTAGTTTTATTAGAATAGTTATGTTAGGTTAATAGTTTATAGTTTAAACTTAGTTTTTTTATTTCACAGGTAAGTTTTTATTTATATTAAGATAGTTATATTGTAATTTAAATTTAAAGTTAGGGGGGTGTTAGGTTTAGGGGATAATAGTTTAATTTAGTGTTTTGCGATGTGGGGGGGGGGGGCGGCGGTTTAGGGGTTAATAGATTTATTTAGGTGTTGCGATGTTGGGGAGCGGCAGAATAGGGGTTAATAATTATATTTAGTGTCGGCGATGTCAAGCAGCTGCGGAGTAGGGGTTAATAACTTTTATTAGTGTTGGCGATGTCAGGGAGCGACTGAATAGGGGTTAATAATTATTTTTAGTGTTGGGGAGCGGCGGATTAGGGGTTAATAACTTTTATTAGTGTCGGCGATGTCGGGGAGTGGCGGAATAGGGGTTAATAACTTTTATTAGTGTTGGTGATGTCGGGGGCGGTGGATTAGGAGTGTTTAGACTAGGGGTTTATGTTAGGGTGTTAGGTTTAAATGTAACTTTCTTTTCCCCATAGACATCAATGGGTTGCGTTATGGTGATTTGCCATTCCGCACTTCAGGTGCTAGTTTTTTTTAGATGTCTATGGGGGAAAGCGTGCACGTAAACTCAGCCCTTGGCTTTTGTGCGGTATGAAGCTTAACGCACCATAACGCACAGCACAAGGAGGTTTTTCAGTAACTCATAATGGCAGCGCTATGGAGAATGCACCCTGTTTAAACTCGTAATCTAGGTGACTGTAGCAGTGACTGAGAGGCAAGCATTAAAGGGATAGGAAAGTCAAAATTAAACTTGCATGATTCCAATAGAACATTTAATTTTAAGACACTTTTAAATTCACTTCTGGTTTCAAATGTGTTTTGTTCTCTTGGTATCTCTTGTTGAAAAAGAATATGCACATATCCTACACTAGTGGGAGCTGCTGCTAGTTGGTGCCTGCACACATTTGTCTTTTGTGATTGGCTGATGAGTTCATCTTGCTGCCAGTAGTGCAATGATGTTCCTTTGACAAAGGGTAACAAGAGAATGAAGCAAATTTGGTAATGGAAGTAAATTGGAAAGTTGCTCAAAATTGTATGTTCTATCCAAATCATGAAAGAAAATGTTGGAGGTTCCTGTCCCTTTAATTTACATGACCTGTGAAATGCGATTCACTAAAAGTCGGTCTGAATTAGAACCTGCCAATCAAACTTGCTGAGATGCCATTGGATATCTATAGAGCCCATAACCCATGTTTTACTCTTCCAAGCAATCTCACCATTCTATTCAAATTCTCTAAATTTGGAGATACCTATCATAGAAGTCAGACAGTTGTAGGTTCACCCAGGTTGATATTTTCTACAAGGCAATGCTGGCAGAATTTAAACACAAAGCTATCAATGGTCATTCTTATAATAATAAAAGGCTCTGATGATATATTTGCTTTTTCTAATACATTAGAATTTCCTTTAACAGTACTAATTGTTAATACCATTAGAGAAAAAACAGATATCTTGCAGATAATACTTATCTTTAGAATGATATCCATGTATGTATTGGCTGCATCTGTTTTGTTGTAAGATTCACTATTAGATTGTTGGATGTATTTCTATCAATAAACGGTGGACATTTTGATTCTTAGATGTTGTGATAATTTATCTTGGCATACTCAATATTATTTAAATTGTTTGACTGAAATTGTATTTAAAGGACATTATCTAGATTATGTAATCTAGACCATGAAGGTCTAGATTACAAGTGGAGTGCTAATTTATCACGCACCCCATAAAGGGGAAAATTGGCTTGTTTACGGGCGCACGATTAATAACCAGCCATTACAATTATTTTAAACTTTCTAACGAAGGTTTGGCTGGTTATGGGCCTAGCATAACAACCCTGATGCATGATAGAGCTTGTTAAAAGCTCAGAAGAGTGGATGCAATATAGCGTTTGGTGACATTGCACTTTTTTCTTCTCTTTCCTTTTTTCAGGTGCCTAAAACCCACAGGACCTGGAATTGTAAAGGAGAAAACAGCATCCTGGGACAGTGTATCCTACAAATACTGCATATTAGTTGTATTTATTATTTACCCTTATACACACATTTATTGTGTTATTTGGAATTGTCTGTAATTGACACATTGTATGTTACATTTGTTTATATTAGCTTTACTTTTAACAAAGGATATCAAAAGAGGAAAACTATTTTATAGTAGATGTATATTGGAGAGTTGTTTAAAATCAAATGCTCTATCTAAATCATGAACATTTAATTCTGACTTTACTGTCCCTTTAAATGCTACCTGAGACCATCACGTCTGAACTATCACCTGCAAATTGCCTGCAAACTAACTAACTTTGCTTATTTTTTTTATTCTATTCAAGTCCATAATAAAACAATGTGTAAAAGCAACTTTTTGTTGCAAGGTCTCACTTGTAATTTGAGTGGAATTTAGTGGCAAAAAAGCAAAACATACATGTTTAGAAAGATCATTGAAGTGCCATAAATACTTTTTTCCTGCATTACACACTAGTTTTCAGATGATCAACAATAAGAAACAAATATGCCAAACCCATTCATTTTATACATTAAAAAATAGTGGTTGCATGTTGATAGATATCAGTAAACATTTCATTTTATTTTTCCATGGTCCATGATTCCACAGACAAGTGTGATATTTAGCAAATATGTTTTCATTTGTGGCATAGTATTAGCTTTGTAAAGAGGCTGACAGCCGAGAACATCCTTCCTTCATAAAAGAAATCTAAATTATAGGGCAGAATTTAAAAACAAGTCAGAAAACACCACAATAAGCTCTCTGCATTTTAGTTGTCATCAATTACAGACCTAATACACAATTGTTTAATAAATCAATCATAAATGAAAATCATTGGCTGAAAAAACATTTAACCCCATGTGATGTTGAAGTAAAGAACACATAATACTCAGTGAGAGAAAAGAATATATTTTTATTAACACATATTCGCCTAGATTACGAGTTTTTGTTGGTAAGGCTGTGCGGGGCTAACAAGCCTTTTTTTCTTACCGCTCACTTAAGCCAATGCTGGTATTACGAGTTTTCTGCAAACCGGCGTTAGCCTCAGAAAAGTGAGCGTTGAGCAAAATTTAGCTCCACATCTCACCTCAATACCAGCGTTGCTTACGGTAGTGGTAAGCTGGCAAACCGTGATCGTGCACGATTTCCCCATAGGAAACAATGGGGCTGAGCTGGCTGTAAAAAAACTTAACACCTGCAAAAAAGCAGCGTTCAGCTCCTAACGCAGCCCAATTGTTTCCTATGGGGTAATACAAGTTATGTCTGCACCTAACACCCTAACATGAACCCCGAGTCTAAACATCCCTAATCTTACACTTATTAACCCCTAATCTGCCGCCCCCGCTATCACTGACACCTACATTATATTATTAACCCCTAATCTGCCGCTCCGGACACCGCCGCCACCTTCATTATACTTATGAACCCCTAATCTACTGCCCCCAACATCGCCGACACCTACATTATATTTATTAACTCATAATCTGCACCCCCCCAACGTCGCCGCAACTATATTAAATTTATTAACCCCTAATCTTCCGACCCTAACGTCGCCGCTACTATATTAAATTTATTAACCCCTAAACCTAAGTCTAACCCTAAGTCTAAGCCCCCTAACTTAAATATAATTTAAATTAAACTAAATAAATTTAACATAATTAAATACATTAATACTATTTAAAACTAAATACTTACTGATATAATACTTACTGATATAATAAACCCTAAACTAGCTACAATATAACTAATAGTTACATTGTAGCTATCTTAGGATTTTTATTTATTTTACAGGCAACTTTGTATTTATTTTAACTAGGTACAATAGTTATTAAATAGTTATTAACTATTTAATAACTACCTAGCTAAAATAAGTAGAAAATTACCTGTAAAATAAACCCTAACCTAAGTTACAATTACACCTAATACTCTACTATAATTAAACTAATTACCTAAACTACCTACAATTATTACAATTAAATAAACTAAATTACGAGAACCCCCCCCACACACTAAATTACAGGGGGGAAAAAAGAATTACAAGAATTTTAAACTAATTACACCTAATCTAATCCCCCTAATAAAATAAAAAAAGTCCCCCAAAATAATAAAATTCCCTACCCTATACTAAATTACAAATAGCCCTTAAAAGGGCCTTTTGCTGGGCATTGCCCCAAAGTAATCAGCTCTTTCACCTGTAAAAAAAAATACAATGCCCCCCCAACATTAAAACCCACCAACCACACACCCAACCTTACTCTAAAACCCACCCAATCCCCCCTTAAAAAAACCTAACACTACCCTACCTTGAGCCGTCTTCACCCAACCGGGCACAAGTGGTCCTCCAGAGGGTCCGAAGTCTTCATCCTATCCGGCCAGAAGAGGACATCGAGACCGGCAAAAGGCTTCATCCAGGCAGCATCTTCTATCTTCATCCTTCCGGAGCGAAGCGGGTCCATCTTCAAGACATCGACGCGGAGCATCCTCTTCATCCGACGGACGACGACTGAATGACTGGTCCTTTAAATTTTGTCATCCAGGATGGCGTCCCTTGAATTCCAATTGGCTGATAGAATCCTATCAGCCAATCGGAATTAAGGTAGGAAAAATCCTATTGGCTGATGCAATCAGCCAATAGGATTGACCTCACATTCTATTGGCTGATTGGAACAGCCAATAGAATGTGAGCTCAATCCTATTGGCTGATTTGACTTAGGGTTAGACTTAGGTTTAGGGGTTAATAAATTTAATATAGTAGCGGCAACGTTGGGGTCGGAAGATTCGGGGTTAATAAATGTAGGTAGGTGTCGGCGATGTTAGGGACGGCAGATTAGGGGTTAATAAAATTTAACTAGTGTTAATATATTTATTAAAGTGGCGTTGATGTCTGGTCGGCAGATTAGGGGTTAAACATTTTAGTTAAGTGTTTCCAATGTGGGGGGGGGCTCGGTTTAGGGGTTAATAGGTAGTTTATGGGTGTTAGTGTACTTTTAGCACTTTAGTTAAGAGTTTTATGTTCCGGCGTTAGCCCATAAAACTCTTAACTACTGACTTTAAAATGCGGTAGGAGTCTGGACAGGAGAGGGTCTACCGCTCACTTTTTCAGGCGATCGTAATACCGGTGTTAAGAAAATCCCATTAAAAAGAAAGGATACGCAATTGACGTAAGGGGATTTGCGGTAAGCTAAAATCGCGGGGGGAAAAAGTGAGCGGTAGACCCTTTCCTGTCTGACTCGTAATACCAGAGGGCGTTAAAAAGCAGCGTTGGGACCCCTCAACGCTGCTTTTTAAGGCTAACGCAAGACTCGTAATCTCACCGATTTTTTCATTAAAAATGCTTAGACCTTGTCATTATGGAACAATGACCATCAAAATGATTGTTTACCTAAGACTATTAATACACATGTTAAACAAAGTACACAAATTATGTTCTGAAACTTCTGTAACAGAAAATCAAATAGTAAACATAAGCTCAATGATAGATACCAGGGACAAACTATGGGCGAGATTACATATGCGATGCAAGCTTCAGCGTAACTGCTGAAACCCGCGCCGCCCGTAATTTCACCTTGCACATCAGGGAAGCCAATGAACCCCGCCGGCAGTTCATAAAGTGCCGTAAGTTGGATAAACTACCGATGTCCAGAAATGTGCGTAGATACAAATTTCTGGAGTCGCCAGTGACTTTAGAAACTGCCAGCGCCTAAGAAAATAAAAATAAATATCAAATCTCCCGGAAAAGTCCCAAATATAAAGCTGACACTTCAAAGCCCCTATATCCACCATCAACCCCATATCGGAACTAATAATAAATTTATTAACCCACAAACAGACAACCCCCACAACGCAATATGCCTAATTAAACTATTAACCCCAAATCCGCCATTCAAGCACATCGCAATCTACCTAATAAAAGTATTAACCCCTAAACCGCCGAACCCCCACATCGCAATAAAGCTAATTTAATTACTAAGTCCCCTAACCTAACACCCCCTAAATTAACCCCAAATTACATAAAATAATAAAATACTAAATTAAAGTAAAAAATCCTAACAATACTTAAAAAAACAACCTAAGATTAAATTAAAATAATCTAAAATTACAAAAAAATAAAAAAGTCTAACATTACAGAAAATAATAAACCAAATTAACAAAAATTAAAAAATTAAACCCAATCCCTATTAAATTCACCGTTCCTGAAGTCCAGCGGAGAAAGTCTTCTTTCAAGCGGTGAAGTCTTCTTCTAAGAGGCGATATCTTCTTCCATCGCGGCAATATCTTCTATCTTCATTCAGGACCAAGCCGACGTGGAGCGTAGACATGTGCGGAACAGAAGACCGGCGACTGCGGAGCCATCGAGTGTGGAGATCCTCTTCGTACGATCACTGACACCGACGCACACTGAGGATTGAATTTAAGGTACGCGTTTAAATATGGGGTATCTTGCATTTCTATTGGCTGATTTGATTCTTCAAATTCAAATCAGCCAATAGGATGAGAGCTACTGAAATCCTATTGGCTGTTCAAATCAAATTGCCGCGTAAGTCCTTGCGCTGAATATGTGATACCGATTTGGAACGTGGTTCTATGTTAGCTTATGGAAGTAAAATTAGCAGGCGACAGGGGGAAATATACGCGCCGCATTTATATGACTAAAGGCCAGTTTTGCCGGCTTTTGCAGGCGATGCCGCATATGTAATCTTGCCCTGAATATATAAATAGCAAACCAATTAAATAACACAACCAACTTTAGGACCCAACGGTTACAACAGGATTGGCTAATATATAGGAACTGTCTAGTGACCATGTTTTAGCCAGCCCATAGACCCAAATCTGCTTCAGAAGACAATGACAATCTACCAAGAGCAGCACTGTACCTCTTTCTTTATGGTGCACACCGGCACCTCTGATTTTTTTTCTACCAAGTCCCAACATTCCCTCTGCGACTTTCTTCCCCTCGCCCCCTCCAAACCACAGTGCTGTAAGTGAATGGCAGAAGATGTTCACTGTTTCTTCTGTTAAGTGTGATCAGTCCACGGGTCATCATTACTTGTGGGATATTAACTGCTCCCCTACAGGAAGTGCAAGAGGATTCACCCAGCAGAGTTGCTATATAGCTCCTCCCCTCTACGTCACCCCCAGTCATTCTCTTGCACCCAACGACTAGATAGGATGTGTGAGAGGACTATGGTGATATATTTAGTTTTTATATCTTCAATCAAAAGTTTGTTATTTTATAATAGCACCGGAGTGTGTTATTCCTTCTCTGGTAGAATTTGAAGAAGAATCTACCTGAGTTTTTCTATGATTTTAGCCGGAGTAGTTAAGATCATATTGCTGTTTCTCGGCCATCTGAGGAGAGGTAAACTTCAGATCAGGGGACAGCAGGCAGATTAATCTGCAAAGAGGTATGTAGCAGTTTATTATTTTCTGACATGGAATTGATGAGAAAATCCTGCCATACCGTTATAATGTAAACTCAGCCTTGAATGCAGTAGATGTAGCTGATATCAGGCTGTCATGTATGTATATTTTACACTTCAGTTTTCTGGGAAATGGTACTTCTCTGGCTTTTAAACTGTATACATAGACTTAACCTATTTTGCAGGGACTTGCAATAGGTTTTAAATGACAATTAATTATTGAGGTAAAATGTTTTTTTGCTGGCATGTAAAAACGTTTTTTTCTCTGAGGTACTGGGTGAAAAAATGTTTTGGGCACTTTTTTTCCACTTGGCAATAGTTTTGATTTAAATTAGAGCAGTTCACTGATCCCTCTCACTGTTATGTGTGTGGGGGAGGGGCCATTTTGGTGCTTTCACTATGCATCAGAAAAACTCAGTCAGAGGTTCATTTTCTTCCTGCATGATCCGGTTCATCTCTACAGAGTTCAGGGATCTCAAGAGTCTTTTTTGAGGGAAGTAATCATACAGCAGAGCTGTGCTGATTGTATTGACTGTGATATAAAAAACGTTTATTTGTGTATTTTTTTTCTGCTGCCTGGGTTAGTTATCATTTGCTGAGGGGAACAATCCTTTGCTAAAACTGTATATTCTGACAAAGATTGATGCTATAACTTAATTATTTTATCTGTTATAATATTTTTCTGTGCTTCTTAAAGGCACAGTTCGTTTTCATATTATTTGTAAATTACTTTGAAAAGTATTTCCAAGTTGCTGTTTATTTGCTAGTGTGTTAAACATGTCTGATTCAGAGGAAGATATCTGTGCTATATGTGTTAATGCCAAAGTGGAGCCCAATAGAAATTTATGTACTAAATGTATTGATGCTACTTTAAAAAATAGTCAATCTGTACAAATTGAACATATTTCACCAAACAACGAGGGGAGAGTTATGCCGACTAACTCGCCTCACGTGTCAGTACCTGCATCTCCCGCTCAGGAGGTGCGTGATATTGTAGCGCCGAGTGCATCTGGGCGGCCATTACAAATCACATTACAAGATATGGCTACTGTTATGACTGAAGTTTTGGCTAAACTACCAGAACTAAGAGGTAAACGTGATCACTCTGGGATGAGAACAGAGTGCGCTGATAATGCAAGGGCCATGTCTGATACTGCGTCACAGTTTGCAGAACATGAAGACGGAGAGCTTCATTCTGTGGGTGACAGTTCTGATCCAAATAAACTGGACTCAGACATTTCAAATTTTAAATTTAAGCTTGAGAACCTCCGTGTGTTACTAGGGGAGGTATTAGCGGCTCTGAATGATTGTAACACAGTTGCAATCCCAGAAAAAATGTGTAGGTTGGATAAATATTTTGCGGTACCGACGAGTACTGACGTTTTTCCTATACCTAAGAGACTTACTGACATTGTTACTAAGGAGTGGGATAGACCCGGTGTGCCTTTCTCACCCCCTCCTATATTCAGAAAAATGTTTCCAATAGACGCCGCCACACGGGACTTATGGCAAATGGTCCCTAAGGTGGAGGGAGCAGTTTCTACTTTAGCTAAGCGTACCACTATCCCAGTGGAGGATAGCTGTGCTTTTTCAGATCCAATGGATAAAAAATTAGAGGGTTACCTTAAGAAAATGTTTGTTCAACAAGGGTTTATATTGCAACCTCTTGCATGTATTGCGCCTGTCACGGCTGCAGCAGCATTTTGGTTTGAGTCTCTGGAAGAGACACTTCAATCATCCACACTAGATGACATCACACACAAACTTAAATTCCTTAAGTTAGCTAATTCATTTATTTCAGATGCCGTAGTACATTTAACTAAACTTGCGGCTAAAAATTCAGGATTCGCCATTCAGGCACGCAGAGCTCTGTGGCTAAAATCCTGGTCAGCTGATGTTACGTCTAAATCTAAATTGCTTAATATTCCTTTCAAAGGGCAGACCTTATTCGGGCCCGGCTTGAAAGAGATTATTGATGACATTACAGGAGGTAAAGGTCATGCCCTGCCTCAGGACAAGGCCAAAGCCAAGGCTAGACAGTCCAATTTTCGTTCCTTTCGTAATTTCAAAGCAGGAGCAGCATAAACTTCCTCTGCACCAAAACAGGAAGGAGCTGTTGCTCGCTACAGACAAGGCTGGAAACCTAACCAGTCCTGGAACAGGGGCAAACAGGCCAGAAAACCTGCTGCTGCCCCTAAGACAGCATGAATTGAGGGCCCCCGATCCGGGACCGGATCTAGTGGGGGGCAGACTTTCCCTCTTCGCCCAGGCTTGGGCAAGAGATGTTCAGGATCCCTGGGCGTTAGAGATCATATCTCAGGGATACCTTCTGGACTTCAAATCCTCTCCCCCAAGAGGGAGATTTCATCTGTCAAGGTTGTCAACAAACCTAACAAAGAAGGAAGCGTTTCTACGCTGCGTACAAGATCTTTTATTAATGGGAGTGATCCATCCAGTTCCGCGGTTGGAACAAGGACAAGGGTTTTACTCAAATCTGTTTGTAGTTCCCAAAAAAGAGGGAACCTTCAGGCCAATCTTGGATTTAAAGATCCTAAACAAATTCCTAAGAGTTCCATCGTTCAAGATGGAAACTATTCGAACAATTTTGCCCATGATCCAAGAGGGTCAGTACTTGACCACAGTGGATTTAAAGGATGCTTACCTTCACATACCGATTCACAGAAGTCATTACCGGTATCTAAGGTTTGCCTTTTTAGACAGGCATTACCAGTTTGTAGCTCTTCCATTCGGACTGGCTACGGCTCCAAGAATCTTCACAAAGGTTCTGTGCACTCTTCTGGCGGTACTAAGACCGCGAGGAATTTCAGTAGCTCCGTACTTAGACGACATACTGATACAAGCTTCAAGCTTTCAAACTGCCAAATCTCATACAGAGATAGTACTGGCATTTCTAAGGTCGCATGGATGGAAAGTGAACGAAGAGAAAAGTTCTCTCTTTCCACTCACAAGAGTTCCCTTCCTGGGGACTCTGATAGATTCTGTAGAAATGAAGATTTACCTGACAGAGGACAGGTTAACAAAACTTCAAAGTGCATGCCGTGTCCTTCATTCCATTCAAGAGACCAGAAATTCTCTTCTATGGTGGCTTTATCGGCCACATCTGTCCAGGGGAATGCCATTCAGCAGGCCAGACTGGTCAATTGTAACAACAGACGCCAGCCTACTAGGTTGGGGCGCTGTCTGGAATTCTCTGAAGGCTCAGGGACTATGGAATCAGGAGGAGAGTCTTCTTCCAATAAACATTCTGGAATTGAGAGCAGTCCTCAATGCTCTTCTGGCTTGGCCCCAGTTAGCAACTCGGGGGTTCATCAGGTTCCAGTCGGACAACATCACGACTGTAGCTTATATCAACCATCAGGGAGGGACAAGAAGCTCCCTAGCAATGATGGAAGTATCGAAGATAATTCGCTGGGCAGAGTCTCACTCTTGCCACCTGTCTGCAATCCACATCCCGGGAGTGGAGAACTGGGAGGCGGATTTCTTAAGTCGTCAGACTTTTCATCCGGGGGAGTGGGAACTTCATCCAGAGGTCTTTGCCCAAATACTTTGACGTTGGGGCAAACCAGAGATAGATCTCATGGCGTCTCGACAGAACGCCAAGCTTCCGCGCTACGGGTCCAGATCCAGGGATCCGGGAGCGGTCCTGATAGATGCCTTGACAGCACCATGGACCTTCAGGATGGCTCATGTGTTTCCACCTTTCCCGATGCTTCCTCGATTGATTGCCAGAATCAAACAGGAGAAAGCATCAGTGATTCTAATAGCGCCTGCATGGCCACGCAGGACTTGGTATACAGATCTGGTGGACATGTCATTCTGTCCACCTTGGTCGTTACCTCTGAAACAGGACCTTCTGATTCAGGGTCCTTTCAAACATCAAAATCTAACTTCTCTGAAGCTGACTGCTTGGAAATTGAACGCTTGATCTTATCAAAGCGTGGTTTTTCTGAGTCAGTTATTGATACCTTAATACAGGCTAGGAAGCCTGTTACCAGAAAGATTTACCATAAAATATGGCGTAAATACCTATATTGGTGCGAATCCAAAGGTTACTCTTGGAGTAAGGTTAGGATTCCTAGGATATTCTCTTTTCTACAAGAAGGTTTAGAAAAGGGGTTATCCGCTAGTTCCTTAAAGGGACAGATCTCAGCTCTGTCCATTCTGTTACACAAGCGTCTGTCAGAAGTTCCAGACGTTCAGGCTTTTTGTCAGGCTTTGGCCAGGATTAAACCTGTGTTTAAAGCTGTGGCTCCACCATGGAGTTTAAACCTTGTTCTTAACGTTTTACAGGGTGTTCCGTTTGAACCCCTTCATTCCATTGATATAAAGTTGTTATCTTGGAAAGTTCTATTTTTAATGGCTATTTCCTCGGCTCGAAGAGTCTCTGAGTTATCAGCCTTACATTGTGATTCTCCTTATTTGATTTTTCACTCGGATAAGGTAGTTCTGCGTACTAAGCCTGGGTTCTTACCTAAGGTAGTCACTAACAGGAATATCAATCAGGAGATTGTTGTTCCATCCTTGTGCCCAAATCCTTCTTCGAGGAAGGAACGTCTTTTGCACAATCTGGATGTAGTTCGTGCCCTTAAATTTTATTTACAGGCAACTAAAGATTTTCGACAAACGTCTTCCCTGTTTGTCGTTTACTCTGGTCAGAGGAGAGGTCAAAAAGCTTCTGCTACCTCTCTCTCTTTTTGGCTTCGTAGCATAATTCGTTTAGCTTATGAGACTGCTGGACAGCAGCCTCCTGAAAGAATTACAGCTCATTCCACTAGAGCTGTGGCTTCCACTTGGGCCTTTAAGAATGAGGCCTCTGTTGAACAGATTTGCAAGGCTGCAACTTGGTCTTCGCTTCATACTTTTTCCAAATTTTAAAAATTTGACACTTTTGCTTCCTCGGAGGCTATTTTTGGGAGAAAGGTTCTCCAGGCAGTGGTTCCTTCTGTATAAAGAGCCTGCCTATCCCTCCCGTCATCCGTGTACTTTTGCTTTGGTATTGGTATCCCACAAGTAATGATGACCCGTGGACTGATCACACTTAACAGAAGAAAACATAATTTATGCTTACCTGATAAATTCCTTTCTTCTGTAGTGTGATCAGTCCACGGCCCGCCCTGTTTTTTAAGGCAGGTAAATATTTTTTAAATTATACTCCAGTCACCACTACACCCTTGGCTTCTCCTTTCTCGTTGGTCCTTGGTCGAATGACTGGAGGTGACGTAGAGGGGAGGAGCTATATAGCAACTCTGCTGGGTGAATCCTCTTGCACTTCCTGTAGGGGAGCAGTTAATATCCCACAAGTAATGATGACCCGTGGACTGATCACACTACAGAAGAAAGGAATTTATCAGGTAAGCATAAATTATGTTTTTTTTAGGGAAAAACTGCTAAGGACACAAATCCTCTGTGTTGTCTGGGGAAGTCTAACAGGCAAGGTGTAATAGATTTTTTTTATACATAAAGTTCTCTCAAATTGTTCTCAAATTAAATAGAGATTTAAAATAAATAAAAAAGAACACTGTAAAACTGTAAATATGTATCAGTGATCACTCATTGATTACTCGTATTAAAGCTGCCATACATGTATGTCTTTATTGCAATTACCTTACCTAAGTCTGGAATCCCTGAAAGTAACAAGATATTCTGGATAGCTCCATGCAATCTTTTCCCCTTTGCACCTGAGTTCCATGCTCTGTCCAGCTGTCATACTCATCATAGAGGCTGCCTTTTGGAACCGTCCTTTATCCAGTACTTGAGTCATGATGGATTGCACCTTGGGAACATTTTCTGTTGATTCCTTTAATTTGGTAATTTTTGGTTTGAGTTTTTTTATAGCAGGTTTAATTTTATTCTCTGCCGGTTCCTTGGAACGTTTACCTTTCACAGCTGGTTGACTGAGAACTAAAATATAAATTAAAACAAAAGCAGTATTAGAGAAATGAGAACATAAAACAATTAGGATGTTATTAATAATTAAGTAATTAAGCCAACATTTGACCTGTATAAGTTATTTGCAATCTTGACACTTGGTTCAATATATACAGGGAAATGTGAAGAAATATTTTGATATAAATTCTCAACCTGTGTTTTGAAGCCTTGAATGCACCTTGCAAATAATTTATTTGGAAACTTTGCTTACAAAACATGTTTAAAAATATGTAAGGACACTATTGATTAATTTACTGAGATTTTTTATTTAGAGCTGCTACTATATCCATAAAAAGTCTGACTATTACTAAATAGCAGAAAAGGGTAGAAAACAAACATCTAATTAGCTTAGACATGACCCTTACTTATTATACCAACTAAATTCACATAATTATCTTCTTTGGAAATAAATAAGGTGATAGACAGTAATCTTAGTACATAGCTAGATCACACTTACATAAATACAAAGGTAAATTGGTGTAATTGTCAGTCAGATTTGTATTTGTCCTTTTTTTTTAATAGTAATCAATAGGCTTGAATGCCACATGCTGGACTAACATGGCATTTGTTAGAGGTGGCCCATAATAATAGCATATTAATTATGTATATTTGTGTTTTTGAAGAGACATTACTCTCATATGGGGCCCAGCAGCTGATAGCCTGCTCTTGTTTGATGAACTTTAGCTTTTGAGACTGGTGACTAATTTTTTTGTTTTTTGTGATTCAGATAGAGCATGCAATTTTAAGCAACTTTCTAATTTACTCCTATTATCAATTTTTCTTTGTTCTCTTGCTATCTTTATTTGAAAAAGAAGGCATCTAAACAAAGGAGCCAGGCAATTTTTGGTTCAGTACTTGGACAGCACTTGTTGATTGGTGCTGTCTAATCAGCAAGTGCAACCCAGGTTGGTCACAAAAAATAGGCCGGCATCTAAACTTACATTCTTGCTTTTCAAATAAAGATACCAAGAGAATGAAGACACTTTGATAATAGGAGTAAATTAGAAAGTTGCTTAAAATTGCATGCTCTATCTGAAACACAAAAGAAAAAATTGGGGTTCAGTGTTCCTTTAAGCAACACTGCAATAGGATTAACCTCTTCAGTTAATATCTCTATACTTTCGAATTGTTTATTGTAATTTATATAGTCAACCACTAGGGACAATGTGTAGGGTTTATTACCTCTTAGGTGAAGAAAAAGTTAAAGGGACATGAAACCCATTTTTTTTTTCTTTCATGATTCAGACAGAGCATACAATTTTAAACGACTTTCCAATTTACTTCTACAGGGAGTGCAGAATTATTAGGCAAATGAGTATTTTGACCACATCATCCTCTTTATGCATGTTGTCTTACTCCAAGCTGTATAGGCTCGAAAGCCTACTACCAATTAAGCATATTAGGTGATGTGCATCTCTGTAATGAGAAGGGGTGTGGTCTAATGACATCAACACCCTATATCAGGTGTGCATAATTATTAGGCAACTTCCTTTCCTTTGGCAAAATGGGTCAAAAGAAGGACTTGACAGGCTCAGAAAAGTCAAAAATAGTGAGATATCTTGCAGAGGGATGCAGCACTCTTAAAATTGCAAAGCTTCTGAAGCGTGATCATCAAACAATCAAGCGTTTCATTCAAAATAGTCAACAGGGTCGCAAGAAGCGTGTGGAAAAACCAAGGTGCAAAATAACTGCCCATGAACTGAGAAAAGTCAAGCGTGCAGCTGCCAAGATGCCACTTGCCACCAGTTTGGCCATATTTCAGAGCTGCAACATCACTGGAGTGCCCAAAAGCACAAGGTGTGCAATACTCAGAGACATGGCCAAGGTAAGAAAGGCTGAAAGACGACCACCACTGAACAAGACACACAAGCTGAAACGTCAAGACTGGGCCAAGAAATATCTCAAGACTGATTTTTCTAAGGTTTTATGGACTGATGAAATGAGAGTGGGTCTTGATGGGCCAGATGGATGGGCCCATGGCTGGATTGGTAAAGGGCAGAGAGCTCCAGTCCGACTCAGACGCCAGCAAGGTGGAGGTGGAGTACTGGTTTGGGCTGGTATCATCAAAGATGAGCTTGTGGGGCATTTTCGGATTGAGGATGGAGTCAAGCTCAACTCCCAGTCCTACTGCCAGTTTCTGGAAGACACCTTCTTCAAGCAGTGGTACAGGAAGAAGTCTGCATCCTTCAAGAAAAACATGATTTTAATGCAGGACAATGCTCCATGACACGCGTCCAAGTACTCCACAGCGTGGCTGGCAAGAAAGGGTATAAAAGAAGAAAATCTAATGACATGGCTTCCTTGTTCACCTGATCTGAACCCCATTGAGAACCTGTGGTCCATCATCAAATGTGAGATTTACAAGGAGGGAAAACAGTACACCTCTCTGAACAGTGTCTGGGAGGCTGTGGTTGCTGCTGCACGCAATGTTGATGGTGAACAGGTCAAAACACTGACAGAATCCATGGATGGCAGGCTTTTGAGTGTCCTTGCAAAGAAAGGTGGCTATATTGGTCACTGATTTGTTTTTGTTTTGTTTTTGAATGTCAGAAATGTATATTTGTGAATGTTGAGATGTTATATTGGTTTCACTGGTAAAAATAAATAATTGAAATGGGTATATATTTGTTTTTTGTTAAGTTGCCTAATAATTATGCACAGTAATAGTCACCTGCACACACAGATATCCCCCTAAAATAGCTATAACTAAAAACAAACTAAAAACTACTTCCAAAAGTATTCAGCTTTGATATTAATGAGTTTTTTGGGTTCATTGAGAACATGGTTGTTGTTCAATAATAAAATGAATCCTCAAAAATACAACTTGCCTAATAATTCTGCACTCCCTGTATTAACTAATTTGCTTAATTCTCTTTGTATCCTTTGTTAAAAAGCATATCTAGATAGGCTCAGGAGCTTGGAGCTAGCTGCTGATTGGTGACTGAACTTGTATGCCCATTTTCATTGGCTTACAAATCTGTTCAGCTAGCTCCCAGGAGTGCATTGCAGCTTCTTCAATAAAAGATTCCAAGAGAATGAAGCAAAATTGATAACAGAAGTAAATTAGAAAGTTGTTTAAAAATGTATAATCTATCTAAATCATGAAAGAAATGTTTTGTGTTTCATGTCCCTTTTTAGGTAGGTATGTCCTCAGGGGAATTTAAATGTGATGATGTATTGTGATTGTATATCACATGATTAAGGGTTTGGGCCCTATACATTTTCTCTTTAATACCTTCCTCCCCACTCTGGAATAAACTATTTTGATATCTTATGCATTGTTCCTGTTTTTGCTGTTTAAATTTACTGATATTGCAAAACACTAAAATTTTGCACCGTAAAAGGGACATGAAACACATTTTTTTTTTTTTTTTATGATTCAGAATGAGCATGCAATTTTAAACAACTTTTCATTTTACTTCTATTATCCACCTCATTCTCTTGATATCCTTTGTTGAAAAGCATATATAAATATGCTCAGCAGCTGCTGATTGGTGGCTGCATATATGCCTCGTGTTATTGGCTCATCCATGTGTATTGCCATTTCTTCAACAAAGGATACCTAACGTATGAAGCAAATTAGATAATAGAAGTAGATTGGAATTGTTTTCATTGTATTCTCTGATTAATGAAAGAAAAATGTTGGGTTTCATGATCATTTTAATGACTTCTGCAGACAAATACTAAAATTACCAGTGTATTTTTACTCATCCAAATACACACTCTAATAGTGATAAATGCATCATTATTATTATCAGGCATTTGTAGAACGCCAACAGATTCTGCAGCGCTAATCACTCATCACTCTTTTCACCTGTGTATTTACAATGGGAACATTGACACAACTGCATACAGTAAAGTGTGTTTCAACTATCAGGGCTTATTGGAGGATCCAGTGACAAAGGATTGTAATGGGTTAACCTGAAGGGCACTATTTGGGTCACGCAATAGAAAACAACACACATTTGAAAAGGGATCCAACGCTACTTTACCTTTAAGGCATGTAAAATGTGTTTAACATAATTACACAAAAGGTACTTTGGGATCTCTACATGCTGACTAGTGGATCTCAAGACTATTTTTGATTTCCTATTCAGCCAGCAGTGATAGCCAATGTAAAAATGTACTTTGCACAATATGATAATATACTGTATCCAGGGCTGGATTTCCCATTAGGCACAGTAGGAATGTGCCTACAGGCACCTTGCAGTGAGGGGCGCCTGCCTGTCAGTAATAATGGGGGCATTAATTTTAGTAAGAATTGTTCTGCCAGGTGCTTACAGAGTTGAGTGTTTCATTGGGAATATGTTACAGCAGTTGAGGGAGCCATGAAGGAGAGAGGGGCAAAGATTAAAACTAAACCCCTCCCATTTTCACCAGGCATGTTTAGTTTCACTTTTATTTTATGTACTTCTGTTGCCTCACACAGCCAAGCTCCATGCTGATGTGTAGCAGACACTTTTTCTTGAAGGAATGAAAGCTTCAGAACAACAGGTTAGGACTGTATAAGGCTTCTAATGCTGCCTAGAATGACAACATAACAAGCAGAGCATTTTAACCCCTTGGCTATCAGAGAGGGTTGCAGTGTATTCACTTGTTATGTGCTGTAGAGCATTTTGATAGCCAGGGTGTTACATTCTGCTTTAGGATGAATGTTTTTGTTCTATAAAGGCCTTGGAGGTGAGGAGGTTATGTGAGACTAGCTGCTCTGCTCTTTATTACAACCTGCCGATTGTGATTTACAACCTTTAGGGCACTTTGACAACAAAGTTTGTAGACTGTAAGGCTGTAAAATGTGTATGTGTGTAAACCACTCACATGGCATATTTGTTTGTATGTATGTATGTATGTATATATATATATATATATATATATATATACACACATCACATTAAAAATTGTTAATCTGTTCTTTTATCAAGTAAGTGTGGTATGTTTGTGTTTTGTGGTAAATTGAATTTCTAATTTCTAATTTTAAACACATTTGTTGACCCCTGGATTACATATAATCTACAACATTGCATGTTTTCCTTTGAGAGCAACATCATATTATATTTATATTTCAGAATAATTTTTTTTTTTACATCTATGTGTATTTGTACCAAAAATATCAGGTTTTTGTGCCTACAGGCACCTGAGATGTAAATCCGGCCCTGACCGTATCACAACAATAGTAACGAGTATAAACAAAACAGGCATTTTACATCAATAACACCTAATTCAGCACATAAATATTAGAATATTCTCTATGTAATAGATGTCCTATTATTAGGAAATATTATATCCTGACTCACCAAAGTCTGAATACTCCTTATTTAGAGTGCGGTGAATACCCAGATTGATGCTAACATAAAAGCTTATACCCCACACAGTCTTAGCAAAGAGAAAATAAATACTATTCTACAATTTTCTCATTTTGCCTTACATTATGTTGTAGGTTTCCTGGGCAACAAACAATTGAAATCAAGGAAGACCAACATTTAGGAAGATCTCTCAATTGCTCTTGCACTTAAAGGGACATTAAATACTTTGAGATGGTAACATAAAATGAGAAATCATATATTAAAAACTCTGCAATATACTTTCATTATTCATTTTGTCCCCTTTCCATGTAATTCCATTCTGAAATTGTGAGCTTTTCAATTCCTGTTAGCAATAGAAGTGCAGAACACTGTTATATTCCACACAGCCATTGGCTGCACGCTCTTTTGACCTATTTATAACTGTCCCAAATTGGCCACAGCAGAGAAAGTAGCCTAAAATACAACATGGCAGCTCCCATTGTTTTATAGACACAAAGGGCTAGATTACAAGTGGAGCTCTAAATTATCATGCCCCCGCAAATTTGCCAGATCAGATCTCTGGATAATTTTATAAATATGCCCCAAATGGCCCCAAACTACTGTCTAGTGTAGTTTATTAACAAATAAAGATGGCAGCATCTTTTTAATACATTTACTGCACTAGGCAGTATTTTGGGATTAAAGTTGGTGAGAGTGGGGTGTTAGAAACAAAAAGCCACTGAAAAGTGCCTTTACATTGCGGTCAATGGGATACTCACACACATACATATATATATATATATGTTAATGTGTGTATATACACATATTAACGCAGAAATATATATGTATATCAGCATATAATAGCATATAATAGCGTCCCTTCTTCTTCTGAAGAAGGGACGCTAAAGGTCCCGAAACGTCACTTATTAAAGCTTTTTCACCTTTGATGTCTGAAGACCAATGAGTGCTTTGTTCTGCTTGCTATTATATACGCCTTGATAGCACCCTCGCAGTTGGAGAACGGTGGTGAGAGTGCATGTACTTATGAACTTTTTTATATCAGCATATACATATATATTTATTTTTGCTGTGATTGCTGCTCTACTTACTCCCTTCTCTGGTGCTGAAGTTCTGATGCTGACTCTGACGGCATCAGAAAGAGGCATCAGTGAGCGCAATGCTTCCCAGCTGAAAACTTGTAATACCAGCACACATTATGAATCGCAAATATCGCTTTCATCCACTTGTAATCGGGCCATAAAGCTTTACACTTATTTTGTCATTATTTAAAAAGCTAATAAAACTTTTAAAAATACATCTACATGTTATTCTCAAACTAATCTTTTCGTCTAGATTATGGGGTAGATTTATTAGGCAGCGAATGCTGCTTTCTACGCCCATTGTTTCAGGCTCGCCTTAAACGGAAGTTAAGAACTGCTGCTTTTTAGGTGACGGGCTGAAATCATCCCAATCTGATATGATTAGGATGATTGACACCCCCTGGGGGGCGGCATTGCCAAGCATTTCACAAGAAATGTTTGTGCAATGTTAAATGCCAACGGCGTATGCTGTTGACAATTAGTGAGGTCGAGCGGACATGATTCACTACAACGAATCATGTCCGTTCGACCTTTAATAAATCTACACCCACAAGTGGAGTGCAAAATATCACTTCTGCGAAAGCGATATTTTCGCACTTCCATAGGCTCCAATAGGAGCCTCGTTCTTAAGCCGTCAGACACGGCATAGCGAAGGGGGTAAGTCGTGCAGCAATGGACAGCAGATTGTAAATATATATGTATATGAATATATATTTATGTGTTAATATGTGTATATACAGATATTAACACATAAATATATATGTATATAAGCATATATAAAAAAATGGCACTGAAAAGTGCCTTTACATAGTGAACACCCCGCACCCGCAAACTTTAACCCCTCATAACTGCTTTTTGCAGATTTTTTTTTTAATATTCTTTATTTTGGGTCAATAGAGGTCTGACCCCAGGTTTATTTTCTGAGCACTAATTGCATCCTGCAAGTTCACAATAGCAATTACCAGCCACTTGTAAAAGCTGGTTATTTATTGCGCACCCGTAAACAAGCAGATTTGCACGTTTACGGGTGCACAATAAATAAGAGCTCCACTTATAATCTAGCCGTGTTTAATGACCCTGTAAAGAGTTAAGGTTGCTATAGAATGTATTAGTGAAAATCCTCCTGGAGTTCAAATATAGATTGGATATTGTGTTACACACACGCACACCAGATATAGTTTAACAATACATAACATGACACTATTTGGGACTTGTGTCAAACAGCTACCAAAGCTTAACTAATGTATAAGACCTTTGACATAATATACTACGTTTCTATCAAATGTTTAGAACTGTTTCCTAAAGCTAAATTTTTAATATACTGTAATTATGTGATATGAAACATTATGAAGCACGAGTTCATGGTTTATTTGTAAATGGCATTTTAAAGTGCAAATTACAACTATATAACTCAGTACAGAACAAAGATTAGTGACGCACATATCCATGCTGGCAAAGTCTATATCAACGTAATAAAACAATGGAGTTACATTTATTTTTGTGCAAAGTATATTCATGCATTATCTATATAGAGTGCTTTTTAATGCTCCTGCTCAAGCATTAACTGTGCTAGAAGTAAGATTTTTCCGCACATATTATGAGTTGAAAGTAAAAAGTTATTGATTGCACGCTAACTCAACGCGCGTAAAAACTCAAACTTAGAATATTGCGCGTGATAACCTATTCCCCCATAGAATTCAACAGAGCAAAAAAAGGGGGGAAAACCCCCACTCGTGTGCAAACATGATTGCATATTCCAAAGTGTGCAAACCCAACATGAAAATATGAATATTTCACATTCCAATGTTCTTCACATAGCAGAATATGTTCTGTTTATTTATAAATACATATTTCTACATATATCTGATGTTTTGTTGGTACAATATATATCTATACCTATATATATATTTATATTATTATTATTTTATATAGGTATATATATATATTTATATAGAAACTAGTATTAAAGCCCATTACACGGCCAAAATCACCTCTCCCTCCAAGAACCTTTCCCTACCCTCTGATCCCCTCTCCCTGCCACTCTCAACTTTTTTTTTCTGCAGAGTAGTGGTTCCACCCACTCCCGCCCCCCTCCAACGATGATCCGCTCACCTGCCTCCCTCCTAACCCTCCCACGCCACCATCTTAGCAGAGTAGAGGTCCCATCCGCTCCCACCCCCTCCAGCGATGATCCACCCACCTCCCTCCTAACCCTCCCACGCCACCAACTTAGCAGAGTAGATTCTTAATGTCAGGTATGTTTGTCTCAAGCAGTCTCTACTGCACATGACTGCATCGGACAAACATACCTGGCCTTTTATAATATAGGATACCTATTTAGAAAGACATAGAACATATTCTGCAATGTGCATAACATTGGAATGTGAAATATTTACAGTAAACACACAGTGCATAATAGTGCTTAAATATGATTTTGCATGTTTTTATCTACTTAAAGTGATTGTAAACTTTCTTAATCTAATGCACAGTATATACAATTAGTCTTCAAAACAGGGGCACTTTCATTGATTACATTTTTTTAAGACGCCATGTGGGGCACGCAATGATTGCATGAAGTCGGACTCGTTATCGCTCAGCTAAATTAAAGTATGAGGTGTGGGCGGAGGAACGGCGCAATGTTTACCATCAAAAAATTGTAAATATTTTACTAATAAAGCATCTTAAAAAAATTTAATCCATGAAAGTGCCCCTCTGTTAAAGACTAATTGTATATACTGTGCATTAGATTAAGAAAGTTTACAACCACTTTACCTAAGGGCTCCAAATGCACTATGCGTTAACATGTGTATATATGTCTATAAATACATATATAAATACATATGTACACATATATAGAGACATATACATATATACATATACATCTGTATGTATATGTATGTATCTCAATGTACTTTTATCTGGACCTCATATCTTCGAGTCCTTATACCTAATATGTGCAATATTTTATTTTAATAATTTTTATTAGATGGTGTAATTATGAGTGTAACTGTACTTTGTAATGTATTTTTTATTGTTTTGCAAAAATGGTTCAGCAGAGCTCTGAGGACGTGCTAACTCGACACGCGTTTACTGCAATAGCCCTTTACTTTCAACTTGTAATACAAGCTGAAACCCTGACGCATGCAAACAACCGCGATAAACTCCTTTTTGCTTGTTGCGAAACTGTTAGTGCTCCACTCAAAATCTGGCGCTTTATATTTTATTACAGTCAAATAAGTAAAGGCTTCATAGCTGCTATACAATATTAATATTAATAATAGAGATATCTCTGGCTTAAATCTTTAGCAAATCTGCTTTGATGTTTCTCCTAACCCAGAGGGCTGACATCTGTTATAACATTTTGTGTTTTTAAGGTTTGCACATTCCACATTTGCTAAATAAACAATGAAATAGAGTTTGACTGCTCACAAACAAAATCCGTTGGTCCATCTTGTCTGCCCACCACATTACCTACCTAGAAAAATTTTGTTTTTCTTATACTTATTTCACACATTCTTGAATTCTCTTACTGTAACATTTACACACAAAGAATGTCTCATTCCATGAGCTCTAACTTAAACTTTGCATGCTATATCTTCCCCTTCACCACTCAAGGACAGATTTTCTAAGATGTTCTGTAATATATTTTGGGCAAACCTTTTAAAAGTCCTGGAGTTTTCTCTACCATTTTGTCTAATATATATATATATCTCTGGGAGTAGTCCCACAATATATGTTTTCCATAAATACCTTCCTTCCTTGCTAATATTCCTTTAAATATCACCTCTTAATCTCTGCAATCAACAAAGAAAGCAAAGATTTTGGGTGTCTGCACATTTTTTATGTAGTTTTGATATCAAACAATTTTACATTTTTCTATGCTTTAAAAATGGTTGGTTATATTAAAACCCTAAAGTCTATACAGTATGGTGTAAATATGGGCTGAGGTAGAGGAGGAAGGGAACATCAGCTGTAGCCCTTGGATCACAAGTTAAATCGGTGACATTCAAATCCACATAATCATAACTGGGATTGCTTACTGTGTGGTGCTGCATTAACTGCATCTAAATAATAAGCTATATCTAGTGCTAAATCACATTTAATTATTTTAAATATAGTACATTTTGAACACTATACATGTTCCTTTGGTTACATGAAGGTAAAGTAGCTAATCAGGTTTTCGACAATAGTGTGAAGATATAACCAAACATAATTGTATCTTGAGAAATCTTTATGCATCATATTCTTAGTCCTAGCATTCTAAACCACAAATCGTTCTGGAAGTAATAATCTCAAAGTGAAGTTTGGTTTCAAATGGAGCATGTGGGAATGTTATTTTTTTTTCAACAAATTTTCTTTATTTAATAAAGGGGCAGTCTAGTCCAAAATAAACTTTAATGATTCAGATAGGGCATGTAATTTTAAATAACTTTCCAATTTACTTTTATCACCAATTTTGCTTTGTGCTCTTGGTATTCTTATTTGAAAGATAAACCTAGGAGGTTCATATGCTAATTTCTAAGACATTGAAAGCTGCCTCTTATGTGAATGCATTTTGACAGTTTTTCACCACTAGAGGGCGTTAGTTCATGTGTGTCATATAGATAACATTGAGCTCACGCACGTGAAGTCTGTCAAAAGAACTGAAAAAAGGGGGCAGTCTGTAGAGGCTTAGATATAAGGTAATCACAGAGGTACAAAGTGTTTTATTATAACTGTGTTGGTTATGCAAAACTGGGGAATCTATACTATAATCATGTTTGTAACACGTCCGTCGCTGTCACCAGTTGCGCATGCATCCTCAAAGGAATGTTGGCTGCATCCAGATGGATTTCGAAAATGGTGGATTTCGAAAATGGCAGGGTGATGAAAGAATCCACCACAGGCGGATTCTTTCAAAACCCTGCCATTTTCGGAATCCACCTGGATGCAGTGTAGGCAAATGAAGCATTTAATTCAAGCAAAAACAAGAAACCGCCCGCACAAAATATTAAGGAAAAATATGTAACCACCCGCACGAAATAACAAAAAACATGTAATTGCCCACACGAAATAACAAAAAGACCTAACCACCCGCACAAAATAATAAAAAAAACTAACCGCACGAAGTATTAACAATCACCTAAATCGCCAACCCCCACATCGCAAAATAATAAAGTAATTAACCCCTAATCTGCAAATTAAACAATGCAAATAACATAATTAGCATATTAACCCCTAAACCACATTGCAATAAACCTAATTAACCTATTAACCCCTAAACCGCCAACCCCCCACATTGCAATAAACCTAAATAACCTAATAACCCCAAAACTGCCAACCCCCCACATTGCAATAAAGCTAATTAACCTATTAACCCCTAAACCGCCAAACCCCACATCACAATAAATCTAATTAACCTATTAACCCCTAAACCGCCAAACCCCCACATCGCAATAAACCTAATTAACAGATTAACTCCTAAACCACCAACCCCCCCACAACGCAAATAACTAATTTAATTACTAAGTCCCCTAAACTAACACCCCCTAAATTAACCCCAATTACATAAAATAAAAAAATGCTGTTACAATTAAAATAAAAAATCCTAACATTAGTTTAACCCCTTAATGACCGGACCATTTTTCAATTTTCTTACCCTTAATGACAATGGCTATTTTTACATTTCTGCAGTGTTTGTGTTTAGCTATAATTTTCCTCTTACTCATTTACTGTACCCACACATATTATATACTGTTTTTCTCGCCATTAAATGGACTTTCTAAAGATACCATTATTTTCATCATATCTTATAATTTACTATAAAGAAAAATATAAAATATGAGGAAAAAATTGAAAAAAAACACACTTTTTCGAACTTTGACCCCCAAAATCTGTTACACATCTACAACCACCAAAATACACCCATTCTAAATAGTTTCTAAATTTTGTCCCGAGTTTAGAAATACCCAATGTTTACATGTTCTTTGCTTTTTTTGCAAGTTATAGGGCCATAAATACAAGTAGCACTTTGCTATTTCCAAACCACTTTTTTTCAAAATTAGCGCTAGTTACATTGGAACACTGATATCTTTCAGGAATCCCAAAATATACCTTGACATGTATATATTTATATTTAGAAGACATCCCAAAGCATTGATCTAGGCCCATTTTGGTATATTTCATGCCACCATTTCACCGCCAAATACGATCAAATAAAAAAAAAAACCTAAAATTTTTCACAATTTTAGGTTTCTCACTGACATTATTTACAAACAGCTTGTGCAATTATGGCACAAATGGTTGTAAATGCTTCTCTGGGATCCCCTTTGTTCAGAAATAGCAGACATATATGGCTTTGGTGTTGCTTTTTGTTAATAATAAGGCCGTTAAATACTGCTGCGCACCACACTTGTAATATGCCCAGCAGTTAAGGGGTTAATTAGGTAGCTTGTAGGGTTAATTTTTAGCTTTAGTGTAGAGATCAGCCTCCCACCTGACACATCCCACCTCCTGACCCCCCCTGACCCCCCTCAAACAGCTCTCTTCCCTCCCCCACCTCACAATTGTCACCGCCATCTTAAGTACTGGCAGAAAGTCTGCCAGTACTGAAATAAAAATATTTTTAATTTTTTTATTTTATTTTTTCATACAGTCTGCAGTGATGGATCCCCCCTTACCACACAACCTCCCTGATCCCCCCATACATCTCTCTAACCCTCCCCCTCTATCTATTTGCCGCCATCTTGGGTACTGGCAGCTGTCTGCCAGTACCCAATTTGCCCCCCAAAATATTTTTTTTTTACTTTTTTTATATGAAGTATTTATTTTCTGTAGTGTAGCTGGCCCCTCTAAATAATATACATCCCTCCCCCTCCCAGATCCCTTACTAAAGAAAGGAGATCCCCTGCATCTACATTGATGCTTTTTTTTTTTAAAGTTGCAAGCATATTTTTCGTGCACGCGCACACGCGCAAACCCACCACCCCGCCCCCCCCGGCCGCAAATGCGTTCCCAGCACAAACTGCCGACAATGTTAGTCCGATTGGGGAAAAAGACACCTAAGGTACATAGTGCAAAAAGCTGCTCCCACTCACCAACGACTTTGTTTACATCCATAGCCGATGCAGATGGGGCCACAGAGTGGCCCTTTCTACATCGGTATGTTAAATGGGGGATTGCAGTGATGCCTCAATATTGAGGCATCACTACAATCCCTTGTAAGCAGCTGGAAGCGATCAGGATCGCTTCCAGCACTACAGACAACAGAGGACGTACCAGGTACGTCAACTGTCATTAAGGGAAGTTTTTCCTATGACGTACCTGGTACGTCCTCTGTCATTAAGGGGTTAAAAATAAAACCTAACATTAAATTACAAATAAATTAATCTAAAATTACAAAAAATAAAAGTCTAAAATTACAGAAAAATATAAACAAAATGATCAAAAATTAAAAAAATTAAACGTAATACCTATGAAAATAAAAAAGCCCCCCAAAATAAAGACACCACCTAATCTAATCTAAACTACCTACAGCCCTTAAAAGGGCATTTTGTAGGGCATTTCCCTAAGTTAAACAGCTCTTTTACATGTAACAAATACTAAGTCCCCCTAACAGTTAAACCCCCCACAATAAAAAAAACTAACACTAAAAAAACTAAAGTACCCATTGCCCCTAAAGGGGCATTTGTATGGGCATTGTCCTTAAAAGGGCATTCAGCTCTTTTATGCCCTTAAATAGGAAATCAGCTCTTTACAGCAAAAAAACCCCTAATCTAACCCCCCCCCCCAAAAAACAAGTCTAACCCCTAAATAGGTACTCACCATTCCTGAAGTTCGGCGGAGAAAGTCTTCTTCCAGGCGGTTAAGTCTTCTTGGAGGCGGCGACATCTTCTTTCAGGACAGGGACCTCTTCTAGCTTCATCCAGGACCAAGGTGACGCGGACGGAGGTGACCGCAGAACAAGACCCGCGACTGCGGAGCTATCCAGTGTGGAGATCCTCTTCATATAGTCACCGCCGCACACTGAGGATTGAATGCAAGGTACCCGTTTAAAAATGGGGTACCTTGCATCCTCATTGGCTGAAATTTTTAAGTCAGCCAATAGGATAAGAGCTACTGAAATCTTATTGGCTGATTTGAACAGCCAATAGGATTTCAGTAGCTCTAATCCTATTGGCTGATTTCAAAATTTCAGCCAATAGGAATGCAAGGTACCCCAAATTGAATGCGGTGCCTTCCATTCAATTTTTTGTGTACGACGGAGATGGGATGAAGAGGAGCTTCTGCACCGTTGAGGATCGCTGCCCCCTGAAGACTGCCGCAGTGGACCGCCGCTGAGGACTGCCACTCCAGGTCCGCATATCGAGGAAGACCGCTCCACACCTCTGCTCTGCATCGCCTTCGCTCCGGATAAAGATAGAAGATGATGGAGCCACCTGGAAGAAGACCTTGTCAGGGTACTGCTGAGTGACATTAGATAATATATATATATATATATATATATATACAGGTGGCCCTCGTTTTACAACGGTTCAATTTACACCGTTTCAGAATAACAACCTTTTTTTCCAGTCATGTGACTGCTATTGAAAAGCATTGAGAAGCAGTGCATTTATTAAAATAGCCAGTAGGTGGAGCTGTCCGCGTGTGTTGCAGTAAAGCCAAGCAAGCTGAAATTAATCAGTTTAACCAGATCTGAGCTATAGAGCAGATTTCAAAGGAACAAGACCTTCCTGTCTATAACTCAGTCCAGATTGGAATGCATAGAAAGAACTGTTTGCAGAGAAATGCAAGTGAAGTCTATGTTGCATGATTATTTTATTAGGTTTATAATGCTGTTTAGCAAATGTTTTTGTTAATTTAACTTAGTTTGATTATATATTCTGTGTTGTGTGATTATTTTATTAGGTTTATAATGCTGTCTAGCATTTAAAGTCTTAATTTCAAAGCTTTTAAAATAATGTATTAGGTGTTACTTATGACAATTTTGAGAGGGGCCTGAAACCTATCTCCCTCACTTCCCATTGACTTACATTATAAACTGGGTTTCAATTTACAACGGTTTCGATTTACAACCATTCCTTCTGGAACCTATCCCCGGCGTAAACTGAGGGCTACCTGTATATATATATATATATATATATATATACACATATATATGATAAGATAAAATAATAAATGTATATATTAAATATTAAACTTGGACATGCTCTGACCATTGCTAGTTACATTCATTTGTATTGCAAGTCTGATGTCAGAATTTGGGTGACACCACCCCCCTTTGCTGATTACACATCAGAGTTCAAAGCAGACAAACCTCTCTACACGCAATATAGAGACTGCACTTTGATGTATTTCTAAATAACTCAATTAAAATAATTGCCCTGATACTTACCTAATTCAGGATGCCCCCTGTAGACAACAAACATTCAGTCTGAACGGATATTTCAATATACAAAAATTCTCAGTGATTGTGGCCCTTATCATCAATTGTTAATTACCCTATACTGAGTTCAAATACACGAAGCTCATACTGACGTCTCTATAGAAAATAGTAGGAGAAGGCAAAGAAAGTCTTTTAAAACCTGTATATTTGGAAAACATAAGAATTAAAATGTTAAGTTTAACTTATATCCATAATTGGCAGATATATGCAAAATATACTCAGGATTGGGTAAATGTACCAATATATATGAATCTAGAAAATCGTCTTAGGCCTAATATACTATATTGGATGAATGTCTGCTATATTAAATCAATAGCTGTATTGGTGAATTTAAAATGTTTTGCAAACTTTCAGAATAAAACAACATTTGTTTCTTTGTTTTTCAGAATCTGGTGTGAAAATGAGATTTTGAAATAAATACATCTTCAATACGTTATCCTATTTATATAATCATGAATGTGGGTCCATATTTTAAACATTGTTGAGACGTGAAATGGTGAAGTGAAATATCTTTATTGAGTGATCAATAATTATAATGCTCCTATATATATCATATGTATATACAGTATATATATATTCTAAATACACTCATGTCTGGAATTGAAATACACGTGCTCAGTTGAGCCAGATAGTCACATGTATATTGACCAGATAGTTTATTAATACTAGCAAATAATAAGTATATTAAGTATACATTTATGAAAATCTATATTGTTCTGTACTTTAAAGTATTTTGCTAATGAAGCTGCATTCCATTCCCTGTTGTCCCTTACGTGTTCAATGCGAGAATTGCAACCAAATGGTATTTTAAATTGTCAAGGGATTTAAAATTACCATATGCATTTCCAAGGGCCAATGAGAGATAAGCTCCGACTAAGTGCTTACCCAAAATTTCACTCAATAATTAGAAAAGAGGTGGGTTTTATCACAGATAAAAAAAATCTTGCACAGGAAGTAATAGGGGAATGATCAATGCTGGCTGATGCTGCTGCTTACCTTGTTTTACTGACTTAACTTTCTGCCTTGGAGATACACAGAGTTTTGTAAGACATAATAATTAATGGGGAAACTCTTTATACCGGAAGAGCAAACGAAATTAAGCCTAACATTCACTTCCAGATTTGTGCACACTCTCTTATATGACAGTGAAAATAATTTTGATTGAAAAAGTTAAACTCTCATATGGGTATTTGATAATGTATGGCAATTTTTATAATTTAATATTTTAAAGCAAAGATATTCTTTGTTGCTGTAGCTTAATTGAAGCTGGTGATTTAAAAGGGTATTTGGTATATTAAATATACCAGTGTATTCCATATATTAAATATATTGGTGCTAAGTAACTTTATTATTAGGAAAGGTTTTGTATTCCATTTATAAATTCAGTTTTATTTATTGTATATAATTGTTAGAAACTTATTCTTAAGAACTTGCACATAAATTGGCTATTGTGTTGATATTATATTAATTTCCCTGGTTGATTATTTAAGTGAAGTATATAAGATTATATTGGGTTAAAATAGCTTAATTATATTTCTGGAAATTCCATTAGATTTATTGAGATTTGGCAAGATTTGTGTTGAAAGATTTGGTTATATATTGTTAACTAAGCATTGTTAAGTTAGTAGTCCATATTTTGGTATTGGAGTAAGTGTTGCTGGCTAATTATAAATTGACTTGTAAATTTAATGGTGATATCTGGTGTTTAATTAATTTTGAGTTAAGGTTCATTTATAGAAATATTTCTTCCATTTACAGGATAATAGACAATATCTATTGAATAGTAATTAATCTAAATATCCCTATGGCCTGCTTAATATTTTCAAGTTGTGTTGATCAATTGATAGCTATAACTGGTCATAGGTGATGTTCAGTTGCTATATAAATATAATCAAAGTGTATATAAAGATTAAATTATCAGAATTCAGGAATTAATTTATTTTGAGATTAAATATTAATGTTTATAATAATTTTATTGTCATAATTTCTAGAGATCTCAATATCATTCTGGAATACATAATAGAGATTATATAACATTTCACTGGAGTGTATTGACAAATTCCACTATATTAATTGGAGATATTGCTGACAATAATTTTATGATAGATTATTAATATTCATAATTCCATTAATAAACAATATTGTTATGCATAAATATATAACACGTTGGATGTTACTGCTTAGATAGAATTAAATAATAGTGTAACTTAGGATATATTACAACCTTCACCGCCGGTCTTCAGGAATGATGAGTACCTATTTGGGGCTTAGTCTTAGACTTTTTCTTTATTTTTTGGGGTGACTTTTTTTAGATTAGGGTTTTTTGGGCTGCAAAAGAGCTGATTGCCCTTTTAAGGGCAGTAAAAGAGCTGAATGCCCTTTTAAGGGCAATGTCCATACAAATGCCCCTTTAGGGGCAATGAGTATCTTAGGCTTTTTTAGACTTATTTTTTTTTATATTGGGGGGTTGGTTGGGTGGGGGGTTTACTGTTAGGGGGTACTTTGTAATTGTTGTATGTAAAAGAGCTGATTTCTTTAGGGTAATGTCCTACAAAAGGTCCTTTTAAGGGCTATTTGTAGTGTATTGATAGATTAGGGGTTGTTTTTATTTCAGGGGGGATTTTTATTTTTATAGGGGTATTAGTTTTGGTTTAATTTTTTTTATTTTAGATAGCTTTGTTTATTTTTTTCTGTAATTTTACATTTTTTATTTTTTGTAATATTGGCTTTGGGGTTTGTAGTTTTTTAAAAATAAACTGCTGGTATTGACTGTCCCTTTAAACATCAACAGCTTAGTGCATAAAGCCAAGGAATCAGGTTTATAGAAACTACATAACTCAAGTAACACTTCTATTTACATACTAAAGACTAAAGCCTCCTCACTTTAAAAGATAATAAAATATCAAACTAAATTTAGATTTGTAAGGTCATTGTTAATAAAGCAAACCAAATGAATTTGCAGCTGTAGTTCAAGACAGTTGCTTATTTAATCGTTGAAAAGTACAGGTACTGGAAAATCCTTTGCCCCAGAACCTCCACAACTCCACTAATTTAGCTCATATGTTCCTCATAGAGCCCAGGGACGCGTAGAGAGGTCATACACTCTGCTTAGAGAGCCAAGGATCTTTGCATTGTAATATAATTAATACATAAAAAAAATTGGAGAGCACAAGAGTTGGAAAGGATGAACTACCCCTGAAAATCTGTGCCCTCCTAAATCCTGCTGCATTGGCTTGGCGAAAATACACCCCTAGTGTGAGAATGAAACGATAGTGCAGAACCATGGCGTAATAGCCGTTTGCAAGCTCAGCAATATTTAAATTATTAGGCTCTGCAGCTTTCTAGTGGTGAAAATAATTAAAAAAGAACAAACACAATTACACATATACTGTAAATATTATATGATTAAAATATTTAAATATATTAATTCACACCATTCATGCTAATTTTTCAGTGCTCAGCCTGAAAAATAAAATACTTTAAACTAAGAGCGACAAAGCTTTTTTCATTCTGCTCAAACTAGTGGGAAACTTTCAAACACGTCCAAGGAACATCTTGTACAGCATACTCACACTATATTTTACTTAGCAACAAAAACAATTTTACGTTTTACAAATGTAAATTACTACACACTGCTATACACATAATTTAAAAGACAACAATTAAAGTGAATAAAACTTGCACTTTATTAAGTAGAGTATTTGCTTTGGGCATGCTTGTTGTTGCAAATCATCGATATGTCAATATGGGGGAAATTTAAGAGAGGTCACTTCTAGAGGTCAGTGAAAAGAACCAGAGGCAGATATAGCTTTGGTGTTTTCTAACAGAGGGGAGGGAGACAATGTTTTCATAAAGGTAAATCATCACAAAAGATTTTAAAAGGAATTGCATAAAAAAATAAAAATAAAAAATATTCAAGTGGGTGGAAGCAGGAAGGTGAATGTTAACTGCTCACATTTTATATAAATAAAGACTCAGGTAAACATCAATTGTTAATTGGTATAAACTAATATCAAGGTTAACAGTCAAATTTTCAGGACACTTTCACATCCTTATTTTGCTAGTCATCTGGCTGAGCTGTGAGTTAACAGGTCTCTGTCTCATTGCACATAAGTCCTTATGGAACATTTGTATAATTAGAATATAGACACAAAAAGTGAGCAAGAACTCTTTATTTACACATTAAATAACATCATATTTTCTCTAAATGAAAGGTCTCTAAAAAATACACATTCTTGTCTTAGTGACTAAACAGTGACAAATCCTGTAGCAGAGTTGGAATACAAGTCTACCGAAACATTTTCTATCATTCACCATCATCTGGCAGCCATTCTACTACTTCTCACATATCCTGTAGCAACCAGCCTCGCTGATGAGATGAACTGGTTGTTTAACTGACCAGCTAAAACCTCATGGTCTTAGGTTCCAATGCTATCAGGGCTGACTTACTAAAAGGGAAAAAAAAATTTCTTTCATGATTCAGATAGAGAATATAATTTTAAAAATGTTCCAATTGACTTCTATTATCTCATTTGCTTGATTATCTTGGTATCCTTTGTTGAAGAAGCAGCAATTCACTACTGGGAGGTAGCTAAACACATTGAGAGACAATAACATGGCATATATGTGCAGCCATTAATCATAAGCTCCTGGGCCTACCTAGGCATCCTTTTCAACAAAGGATACTAAGAAACAAAAATTAATTAGATAAAAGAAGTAAATTGGAAAGTTGTTTAAAATCACATGCTCCATCTGAATCCTGAAAGAACAAAATTGGGCTTCATGTCCATTTAAGCACCATTGAAGTTGGGTAATAACAGCTGTTATTTGGCTAATGGCGATTAGCAATTAAAATCCAAAGCCTGTGTTTTGAGTCCAACCGAGGGAAAAACACTGTTTAAATAATGCAATTATTATTATTAGTGTCACAGTTATAATAATAACATACTTCATGGATGTAGAGTCATATAAATATGCTTTCTGTCTAGAAAAATATAATATGTGTATAAAGCATAAACAATTAGCACTTGATTACAAGTGCAGTACAATTGATAGTACAGGGTGTGTTGTCTTTTGCTCTACTTCACACAAGGAAGAGCTTACAATGTGGTATTACAAGTGGATGGTTATATATTTCAAAGGGGTTTTCTGGTTAAGCACACCACAAAAGGACTGTTTAATCTTAGCACACATATTGTGGGAGTGCTACCAAAGTGACCTTAACAATTACAAAACAACAAAAAGTGTTAGTGCACATCCAACTACTTAAGTCCACTCTTTCATGGCATATTTGTATATGCTTCTGTCTGCCAAATATACTTACATAGCTTCTAATAAGATTGGGATAAACATCTCGCAATAATATTGGCTTATATTTGAGCTGCAAAAACAAATATGCTTCTATCTGCTAAATATACTTACATAATTCAAATAAAATTGGGATTGACATCTCGCAATAATATTGACTTATATTTATGCTGCAAAAAATGCCTTTAAATGAAATGGGATCTTAGTCACACTATATGATCATATTCTGCTAAGCCAGTCTACCACTTACAAGGTGTCCCATATAGACTGGTCCTAAAGTGCAGCTCAAATATAAGCCAATATTATTGTGAGATGTTTATCCCAATCTTATTAGAAGCTATGTAAGTATATTTGGCAGACAGAAGCATATACAAATATGCCATGAAAGAGTGGACTTAAGTGGTTGGATGTGCACTAATACTTTTTGATGGTTATATATTTCATCATGGCTGAAACTTTTTAGCAGTCTCTAAGCTATTAGCACACTCATTGTGCCGTATTAGGTGGGGAGTTTAGTGTTGGGTTCACATGCAATCCTAAATACCACTGTAAAATGTCATCTCTTTTTAACACCTGAATAAACCATTATTATTAATAGTATAGCACAAAACTACTAGAATAGCGCCACTACTTGTACAGCCTTATTCCCCCTCGGCTTAGCACACCCTGAGTTATCTCCCCTTCTGACAGGAATTTTACTGCACGCCCCATTGAAGACTAATGTGTGAGGGAATTAGCACACCTGTGTTATCTGAAACAGGATTTTGAGCAAAATTAGAAGTGCTACTGTTTGTGCTCAACTCATGTTAACACACAAAAGTGCTAATATTTTTGTGCTCTACTTTTAATCTAGTAAAGTGTGTGTATAAAAAGTGGCGCTAAAAAGCTCTAAGTATTAAAAACTATGGGGAGATAGGGTTCCAAATATCTGATACAATTAGATTATAATGGAGACTGACTGTCGATTAAGTAGCAAAATGGGATATTGCTTAGGGGTTAAATTCTGATATTTCCCAAATGAACAACAAGAAAGAAAGATGTTAAAAAATATTACATTTACTAATAAAATAACACATAGGCATAGATAAACAAATATAATACAAATGTTAAAATAGCAACAAATTCATGAATGGATTAAGTGCACAATTGATATATGAAGAGAGAGCCCAGAATCAAATGGATCAAAATTTGCGTATAGTAATATCCTTCTTTTGGATCCACAAATTATTCAAACAAGTTAATATAGGCACTTTCCTATTCAAAACCAATAAGTATAAAATGTGAGAATTATCAATGAAGGTGCTTTTGATGCAGCATTAAAAAATAACAGTCTTTCATAAGACAGTGAACAATGATTTCAGGATATCCCTTTAAATTGTGTTGCGGTGATAGGTAAAATAGTAGTGGCCACTACTATTTTACCTATCACCGCAACACAAATAAAAAAGTAGTGGCCACAACTATTTTACCTATCACCGCAACACAATTTAAAGGGATATCCTGAAATCATCGTTCACTGTCTTATGAAAGACTGTTTTTTTAATGCTGCATCAAAGGCACCTTCATTGATAATTCTCACATTTTATACTTATTGGTTTTGAATAGGAAAGTGCCTATAGTGACTTGTTTGAATAATATGTGGATCCAAAAGAAGGATATTACTATACGCAAATTTTGATCCATTTGATTCTGGGCTCTCTCTTCATATATCAATTGTGCACTTAATCCATTCATGAATTTGTTGCTATTTTAACATTTGTATTATATTTGTTTATCTATGCCTATGTGTTATTTTATTAGTAAATGTAATATTTTTTTAACATCTTTCTTTCTTGTTGTTCATTTGGGAAATATCAGAATTTAACCCCTAAGCAATATCCCATTTTGCTACTTAATCGACAGTCAGTCTCCATTATAATCTAATTGTATCAGATATTTGGAACCCTATCTCCCCATAGTTTTTAATACTTAGAGCTTTTTAGCGCCACTTTTTATACACACACTTTACTTATTTACTTATAACCAGGAGGAGGTTATTATAAAAGAGGCATACGTATTTTCAGTCCAGCGCTATACACTTACTATATACATCAGATCTAAACTACTTTTAATCTAGGCCATTGGAGCCGATTTATCATGGCCCGAAAGGGGCCAAATACCCCTGTTTCCGGGTTAATTGACACCCGATTGGCGCTTGTGCAATGTTAAATGCTGACAGCGTATGCTGTCAGCATTTAGCGATGCAGGGCGGATATGATTTGCTATAGTGAATCATGTCTGCCCAGGGTATGATATATCTACCCTTTAGTGTCTATCAGTGGCTTCTCTAGGCACCAAATATGGGGGACATATAGGTGTCCCTTGTAAAAACTAGAGGCACTAATCAGGGGTGTATTTTGGCCTAGGCAAACAAGGCCCTCCCCTTCCTATCACTTCCCCAAATTCATATATTTAATATATAACGCAATGTATAAATCACATAATACTCATTACATTAATCACTACACCAGAGTTCACATCAAATAACATTTTGTGCAACTCTCCTGTGGTGTGACCCGTTTTCCACTTAACATATATATACATACAACTAGCACCATTAGATAACCATATGAAACACTCACTGGAAGAAATTTAGATTTCCACTATACCCAAACACATATGTAACACAGACAAAAAGATAAAATTCAGATAATACAGACAACCTATCGATCAAGACATACACATCTATTGTTCGGATATCCATATCCGTACCATCTGTTTTGTAACACGACATTCATCCAACACACATATTCATCCAAATATTTAAATATATATTCATCAAACACGTAGTTTTTAGTTACTCCTTTAGTTTCGTCATGTTCCGTTGGAGTAATGCTCTTATTACTATCTCTTCTTTTCATTCTCTATACACTAGGTTTTTTAAATAAACCATTTACGTACATTAGACATAAAATCGAACTGTAAAATCCAAATTGTATCGTATCTCCGTTCGACTCATAATACATTCTTTGCATATGGATGTGTCTCTGATACAGATCATAACCATGTTGTAAAGACAATTATATACAAATATATTCTTTGTCCAAACATATGTAGTAATAGGATACAAATGTAATTACATGCCAATTAACTTTATGTTCAACACATGATGAAATGCTTTCTCACAATGTAAACAAATCACATGTGATTGATACAATGTATGCCGATTGGTGTATTTTAAAATGACAACTTCCTGTTTTAACTCTAACAAATGTATTTAATGTTACTAATGAAGCTGTTTTACATACGTCTTTTTCAGTGCTTGAGGAAACGACCTGTTTAACGATCGAAAAACGCGTTTCAAAAGAGAATAAAGTAGTATCTTTAATTTTCTCTTTCAGGAAGTTATTTTTATATGCTGACTTGGCTCAGTTTTTATCTCCCACTGAATTGTGCTGATCGTCTTTTTCCCTGCTACAGAACAACAGGATTGCAGCTTAGGGATCTATTGGCAGTGTACTAGCCGCTGTAAAGTGCTAGACCGCTCTTCAGCACCAGTCACAGTATGCTGCAACACTATCTGTTGAGTCTTATTTCATCTGTTTACCTACACATTTGTTTATTTGAAATACACTATGATGCGCGCTCTTCCTTTTTCTCCATCTTCATAGATTGCCTAATACACCAGGTACAAGTGGAGCAGCCTCCCTCTATTCACCTCATATCCAGAGGGAGACAGACCATTGCATCAATTGCTGGCGATCACAAACTGATCCATATACCACCATCAACATATAAGTTCACTTTTTGACTCCAATATTCCGATACCTTTTATGCCAGAGGTACTTTGCATTGTACATTTCTTTCATTTTGGATAATTTTTGGTGTGCCCCCTTAGGATTCCCCATTGGGTTTCCATTTTGAAACTAGGCACTTGCCTATGGCAGCAGATTGGAGGGGGGGGGGGATTTTTGTGGCTATATTAATAAGAAGCTTGCAGTTATTTTAGAAGTATTATACTGTATAATGGGAGATTTTGCCCAAGGAACTAACATTCTAGGGGGTATAATAAGAGAGTGCCCATGGAGCTTAGATTTTAGAGATAACTCTGAACCTTTAGTTCTGTTGGCTTTCAGCACTCTGTACTGTGTTTGGGGAAGTATTCTTTCAAGAAATCTGTGGTTGTTTTATTATATATATTGCAGCAATATATATATATATATTTATATATGTGTGTGTATGACAGTGTGTATGTGCATAACTCTGTGTGTGAATGTGTCTTTGGCTATGTGTGTGTCTGAGTGCAAATGTTTAGCAAGCCCTGGTGAACATTTACTTTGGAAATGTCATGACATTTTTTTTTCACATTACTCCATGAGCAAAAAATATAACGGCCAAAAAAAGCCTAAAACCTTGTGTGTGTGTATGTGTGTGTGTGTGTGTGTATGTGTGTGTGTGTGTGTGTATGTGTGTGTGTGTGTATGTGTGTGTATGTGTGTGTATGTGTGTGTGTGTGTGTGTGTGTATTTGTGTGTGTGTGTATGTGTGGGGGTGGGGGGGAGCAGAATTTTGAGTGCCTAAGGCAGCACAAAACCTAAATATGCCACTGGCACTAATACTTGTCAATGCCATAGTCTTACTGATTTAATATTGAAGAATTATGTCAATATCTACATATATCATGTCACAAACCACCAAAAAATATCCACTCTATCTATAAGCTCATATATTTCAAGTTAAGGACTGTTTTCTAATTTCCAGTAGAATGAATTGTGTTTAGAAAAGGAAGAATCAAAGTGAGATTATTAAAATGTGCAGCAAATCCACCCATAATTGATGTCAGGATAGGTTGGCAGAATATTACATAAAACATATAAAGCTGTAAAATTATTATTCTTTCTGGGATCAGTCAAATATTTGGGCGTGGATCAAATTCTTTGCATCTCTTGAAATTAGACTGAATTATGAAAAGTAGTCCAGTTTGGAAAGAGCTTCCACTCCACACTGTATAATAAGGCTGAGTGTATATATACACTTATAATAGGAATGCTGGGCTGTATAATTGTATTAAGTATCTATAAACTGAAAACAAGCATTCTACACTGCATGATAATTGTAAGTATCTTTACAATGCTTATGTGCATGCACAACTTTATAATGATGCTGAGTATCAATGCATCTATAATGTGCAAGCTTGGCATATGGGTGCTATGTATGTATGCATGTGTGCTGTATACTGATATTGCCTATCTATATATTGAGTATGCAATGCTGTTATAATAACCCTGTCTGAGGAGCACACAACACTGTGGGCGCCATGTACTAAGCTTCGAAGTGACCGTCCGTCTGTATTTCCGCGTCAAAATTCGCTCACGATCTGCTTCTTGTATGTATCAATCTGCGATCTGCTCGAAAAACCACTATTTTCATCAGCGATCGTAATTTTACTCAACTCATCGTTCCGAAGCCTTTTTCCACTTACTACATGTTCGATCACACGTAAATTCGCTGTAATCGGAAATTATGAATGTTACAACTAATCCGCCCGCTCCAACTTTCACTGTAACTTCGCGTGATTTGCTTCGCGACCATTTAGGTAGCGAATACAATAGAAAACTATAGGGGGTATCAACCTGACGCCAGGTAGAAGTACTTAAGTGAAAGGACTAGACTACTATTGTAGCATTATTGGTTTTTGGATCAGTGAATGAAGATTGAGACACTTTTACACATGTTTCTTTTCCGATTAATTCAATTACGAGGAAGAAGGGCTATACAGGCACCGGTTAACAACTTGCAAAGAAGGAGAGGTAGAAGAATTAGAGTCCCTAGAGTTTTCCTTCCACGTATGGGTTTGGAAAGCATTTCTGATCGAGAGATTATCCAGAGATTCCGTTTGGACAGAGAAGCTATTATGCAACTTTACAATGAAATAGCAGAATACCTTGAACCAATGACAGCGCGTTCACAAGCCATACCCGGACTATTAAAACTGTTGGCAGCCTTACACTTTTTTGCCACCGGTTCATTCCAAGCTGTGTCTAGCGTTATAATTGGCACATTCTTATACATGTCAGCAGCCAGACGTTGCCGCTTGTCTGGCGATTATGACACCTAGATAGTCACGTGGGTAAAGAACTAAACCAATCCAGTCGCAGACTGCTTCTTAACTTTGCTCTTTCGCGCCGAACGAAGCTTCAAAGTTATCAATAATCCGATTGTCTTCGACACACAATAGACGCGAAATTTTTACGGCTTGGTTTTTAGTACATTCATGTAACGAAGTGCCATCCGCATGGTGCGAATGCCGGTGGGTTATTTCGATACGGTCTGTGCGAAAAAATTGACGCCTTAGTACATGGCGCCCTGTATATTAATGCTGTATATATTATCTTTTTTATTACTATCAGATATTTGTAGAGCGCCAACAGATTCTGCATATATATATAAGCAGCTCACATGTGTGTATCTTAGAGGACCCCACACCCCTTTTTACTTACAGGACTAGCAGAGCAGAATGTGCTATTGTTTGAAGCTGTTTCATTCCATACCTCACTGTGGTTGACAAGAGCTCATCCTGCCCAGTGTGCCGTCCTCTAAAACCCCGACTGCTAGGGATCCCTCACAAAAAGAGAGAGGTGTGGACCTACCAGGCCCCTTTGTAACACCAGTAATCTCAATTTAAGTGATATAAACTACAGATCGTCTGAGATGTTGATGCTGCGCAAGGGACTAATCCTTTTATTGTTTTGCATAAAATGGTTTCTAATCATCATCTGCTCAATATGACAGCACTCATAGGCATAATAGTGTTAGAAAGAGATAATGCTTCTAGCAGTTCGTTCATATAATGAATTTATAAATCAACCAACTCACCCATCTTCCTTAAATGTGTACTGGCACTTTATGTCTAATAGCTAAACAAAGTGTTGTGTCACCTTCAACCAAATATAAGTACCTGCAGCCAAAACTGTCATAGATGCTACCATAAGAATTGATGAATGCGTATTAGATGAGAATAAAAGGGAAAGAAAAGAAGCAAAGTTTACTAAAGTAAAGGGCCAGATTATAAATTGTGTAAGGCGTTTATCGGGGGTGTTTGCGCGTGATGGGTTTTCGCTCATATTACAAGTTGAACGTAAATGTGAGTGCTTGAGTGCAATGGCAATTTACTCTAGAATAATTACCGTTTCCCCAGAGCTCTGGTTAACCATTTCAGTAAAGAGAAAAAATGTCACAAAACACATAAAAATACATTACAAAATACAGTTACACTCACTACAATATACTCCACTTTTTTGCTCTATTGACTTCTATGGGGGTATAGGTTATCATGCTCGCGATATTGTAAACTCGGCTTTTAACGCGTGTCGGGTTATTGCGTGAGCGAAAAAAGTTTACTTTCAACTCATAATACGAGCGCAGCTCGATGTGTACAAAAAGCTTACTTCTTGGGCAGTTACCGCACGAACGGGTAGTGTAAAATTGTGCTCCATTCGTAATCTACTAGCCCAAAATGTTTAATAAAATTGTTTTAGAAAGTATTAATAATCCAAAATGAATTTTGTTCACAATACAGATATAACCCATATCACTGTATCATGTGACAGCAGTAAGCCAATTACAGACTCATATAAGCTGTGAATTCTTTGATTTTCAATAAAGGATACCAGGAAAAATAAGTAAATTTGAGAATTAACTTGGAATCTTCTCATTGTAAGAAAGCATAGAGTTGATACCATCTGACTGAAGAAAAACAATAACTTGATCTGCATTTCTGTTAAAAAAATAGCTTAAAGAATGCAAACCGATGAAAAAGAGAATCAGATTTGGACAAACTGAAAAACATGGAAAGGGGTCAAAGAGAAACAGTGATCTGGATTCCCAATCGGAGCCACTAATCAAACATTTAGTAACAGCAGCTCATGACTGAGATCCACTCTTTTCTAGTAGTATATTATTACAAGTCATAAAAATATAGGTACTTCTATCTGGTAACTTTAACCAGCCATGTAACTAAAACTGCATCAATACCTCAAATAATACATTAAAACTACCCCTGTAAAGTTATAATTAACTATTAGATTACTTAGTCCAAAATCTTAAATGGACACTACGGGCGCGATCCGATAAACGGCGTAGTTTGCGGCGCAAGCGAGGGAACCCGCGTCGCCCGCAGTTTCAGCTCGCAACTCCGTCAGATGCTAACGTGCCATAAGTCGGATAAACCAGCGATGTCCAGAAATCTGCGCAAGTACAAATTTCTGGCGTCGCCAGTGACTTGCGCCACGTTAGAAACTGCCGGCGCCTACAAAACCTGACTAAAGTCTAAATCACCCGCACTGTCTAACACGCCTCCCTAACATAGCCCGACACGTCTAACCCTCTATCCGCTATCCCCCCTCACTATCCTAACAATAAAATATGTATTAACCTCAAAACCGCCGCTCCCGGAGCCCGCCGCTACCTAATAAAGTTATTAACCCCTAAACCGCCACCAGCTATATTAAATCTATAACCCCCTAAAGTGAGCCCCTAACACCGCCGCCATCTACCTTACCTACCCCCTAAAGTGAGCCCCTACCCCGCCGCTATCTATTTTAAAATTATTAACCCCTAATCTAATCCCCCTACCCCGCCGCCATCTATACTAAATTATTTAACCCCTAAAATACTAAACTATCCCTACCACTAAACCTAAGTCTAACCCTACAAATAGCCCTGAAAATGGCTTTTTGCGGGGCATGCCCCAAAGAATTCAGCTCTTTTGCCAGCCCTTAAAAGGGCTTTTGGCGGGGCTTTGTCACAAAGTAAACTGCTCTTTTGCCTACAATCTACATCCCCCTACACCGCGGCCCCCTATAATAAATGTATTAACCCCTAATCTAATCCCCCTACACAGCCGCCAGCTATATTAACTATATTAACCCTAATTATATTAGGGTTAATATAGTTAATATCGTTATTATATATATATATATATATATATATATATATATATATATATTAAGTATAATAACCCTATCTAACTCTAACATCCTAACTAAACTCTTATTAAAATAAATCTAATATTAATATTATTAATTAAAATATTCCTATTTAAATCTAAATACTTATCTATAAAATAAACCCTAAGATAGCTACAATATAATTAATAATTACATTGTAGCTATGTTAGGGTTTATATTTATTTTACAGGTAAATTGTTAATTATTTTAACTAGGTATAATAGCTATTAAATAGTTATTAACTATTTAATAGCTACCTAGTTAAAATAATTACCCAATTAACTGTAAAATAAATCCTAACCTAAGTTACAAATACACCTACACTATCAATAAATTAAATAAACTACAAATATCTATCTAAAAATACAATTAAATAAACTAAACTAAATTACAAAAAAACCCCCACTAAATTACAAAAAATAAAAAAAAGATTACAAGATTTTTAAGCTAATTACACCTATTCTAAGCCCCCTAATAAAATAATAAAGCCCCCCAAAATAAAAAAAAATCCCTACCCTATTCTAAATTAAAAAAAGTTCAAAGCTCTTTTACCTTACCAGCCCTTAAAAGGGCCTTTTGTGGGGGCATGCCCCAAAGAAAACTGCTCTTTTGCCTCAAAAAACCCCCACAATACCACCCCCCAACATTACAACCCACCACCCACATACCCCTAATCTAACCCAAACCCCCCTTAAATAAACCTAACACTACCCCCCTGAAGATCTCCCTACCTTATCTTCACCACACCAGGCCGAACTCCTCATCCGATCCGGGCGATGTCTTTATCCAAGCGGCAGCAAAGTCTTCTTCCATCCGGCAGAATCTTCCATCAAACGGCATCTTCAATCTTCAGTCGTCGCTCTTCCGACGCGGAGCATCCATCCCGGCCGACGACTGAACGACGAATAAGGTACCTTTAAATGACATCATCCAAGATGGCGTCCGTCGAATTCCGATTGGCTGATAGGATTCTATCAGCCAATCGGAATTAAGGTAGAAAAATCTGATTGGCTGATTGAATCAGCCAATCAGATTCAAGTTCAATCTGATTGGCTGATTGGTTCAGCCAATCGGATTGAACTTGAATCTGATTGGCTCATTCAATCAGCCAATCAGATTTTTCTACCTTAATTCCGATTGGCTGATAGAATCCTATCAGCCAATCGGAATTCAACGGACGCCATCTTGGATGACGTCATTTAAAGGTACCTCATTCGTCGTTCAGTCGTCGGCCGGGATGGATGCTCCGTGTCTGTGGAGCGAAGAATGAAGATTGAAGATGCCGCTTGATGGAAGATGCTGCCCGATGGAAGAAGACTTTGCTGCCGCTTGGATAAAGACATCGCCGGGATGAAGACCTCTTCTTTGCCGCTTGGATAGACATCGCCCGGATGAGGAGTTCGGCCCGGCGTGGTGAAGATAAGGTAGGGAGATCTTCAGGGGGGTAGTGTTAGGTTTATTTAAGGGGGGTTTGGGTTAGATTAGGGGTATGTGGGTGGTGGGTTGTAATATTGGGGGGTGGTATTGTGTTTTTTTTTCAGGCAAAAGAGCAGTTTTCTTTGGGGCATGCCCCGCTAATAGCACTTTTAAGGGCTGGTAAGGTAAAAGAGCTTTGAACTTTTTTTAATTTAGAATAGGGTAGGGAATTATTTTATTTTGGGGGCTTTATTATTTTATTAGGGGGCTTAGAATAGGTGTAATTAGCTTAAAAATCTTGTAATCTTTTTTTTTATTTTTTGTAATTTAGTGTTTGTTTGTTTTTGTAATTTAGTTTAGTTTATTTAATTGTATTTTTAGATAGATATTTGTAGTTTATTTAATTTATTGATAGTGTAGGTGTATTTGTAACTTAGGTTAGGATTTATTTTACAGGTAATTGGGTAATTATTTTAACTAGGTAGCTATTAAATAGTTAATAACTATTTAATAGCTATTATACCTAGTTAAAATAATTAACAATTTACCTGTAAAATAAGTATAAACCCTAACATAGCTACAATGTAATTATTAATTATATTGTAGCTATCTTAGGGTTTATTTTATAGGTAAGTATTTAGATTTAAATAGGAATATTTTAGTTTATAATATGAATTAGATTTATTTAATAAGAATTTAGTTAGGGGTGTTAGGGTTAGATAGAGTTAATATAGTTTATATAAATACTATAGTAACTATATTAACTATATTAACCCTAATATAATTAGGGTTAATATAGTTAATATATATAATGTAATAACTATATTAACTATAATATACTTAGGGTTAATATAGATAATATAGCTGGCGGCGGGGTAGGTAGATTAAATTAGGGGTTAATAATTTTAATATAGATGGCGGCGGTGTAAGGGGCTTACATTAGGGGTTAATACTATTAATATAGGTGGCGGCGGTGTAGGGAGGGCAGGTTATAGGGCAAAAGAGCTGTTTACATTGGGACAAAGCCCCGCAAAAGGCCCTTTTAAGGGCTGGTAATAGAGATAATTATTTTAGGGGGATTAGATTAGGGGTTAATAATATTAATATAGCTGGCGGCGGTATAGGGGGATTAGATTAGGGGTTAATATATTTTATATAGGTGGCGGCGGTGTAAGGGGTCAGATTAGGGGATAGATAAGGTAGATGGCGGCGGTGTAAGGGGTTCACATTAGGGGATAGATCAGTTAGATGGTGGCGGGTTTAGGGGCTCACAGTAGGAGGTTAGTTTATGTAGATGGCGGTGGGGTCCGTGAGCGGCGGTTTAAGAGTTAAATACTTTATTAGGGATTGCGGTGGGGGATCGCGGTTGACAGGGAGATAGACATTGCCCATGCGTTAGGTGTTAGGTTTTATTTAGCAGATCGCGGTTGACAGTTAGATAGACATTGCGCATGCGTTAGGTGTTAGGTCTTATTTAGCAGATCGCGGTTTACAGGTATATAGACATTGCGCATGCGTTAGGTGTTAGGTTTTATTTAGCAGATCGCGGTTGACAGTTAGATAGACATTGCGCATGCGTTAGGTGTTAGGTTTTATTTAGCAGCTAGTTTAGAGAGTTACGGGGCTCCAATACTCAGCGTAAGGCTTCTTTCGGCTGCTTTTTGTGGCGAGGTGAAAATGGAGTAAGATTTCTCCATTTTCGCCACGTAAGTCCTTACGCTGTATATTGGATACCAAACTGCGCGGGTTTGTTATACCTGCCTATGGCCCAAAAAACTACGGGCGACGGCAGAAATATACGCGCGTAACTTCTAGGTTACGCCCTATATAGGATACCAAACCAGCGCAAATATTGGCATCGCCGACTTCTGCGGGCGACGATTTTTATCGGATCGACCCCCAAATTCAAAATAAAATTCTCATGATTCAGGCAGAACAAGCAATTTTGAAAAGCTTTCCAATATACTTCCGTTATCAAATTTTGTTTTTATATGCACACCTTCTGAGGCACCAGATTCTACTGAACATGTGCAAGAATTCACAGAATATACGTATTTGATCTACTCACATACAGGACAGGATGTTCTTCTGTGCTAGCACTTGCCGGTGAAATTCAATACCAGGTGCTCAAGGAACACCCCTGTTAAAGGGACATGAAACCCAATTTTTTTCTTTCACGATTTAGAAAGTGCATGCAATTTTAAACAACTTTCCAATTTACTTCCTTTATCTAATTTGCTTCATTCTCTAGATATCCTTTTTTAAAAATATATCTAAAAAGGCTCAGTAGCTGCTGATAGGTGGCTCTACATAGACGATTTATGTGATTGGCTCACTCATGTGTATTGCTATTTCTTAAACAAAGGATATACAAAGAATAAAGCAAATAAAATAATATAAGTAAATAGAAAAGTTGTTTAAAATTGTATTCTCTATCAGGATCATGAAAGAAACATTTTGTCCCTTTAAGGCGCAATGTTTGAAGGAGGTCACAGAAAGCATGTATGTAAAAATAAAAAAAACCTTTATTACAAAAAAGTTAAAAACAAAACTTAAAAGGAACAGAGGTGACATGGGGACCCCCTTGACACCTCATGCTCTTTTTATGGAACCTCAACTTTGTTGTGCTTGTTTTGAACTTTTTTGCAATAAAGTATTACCTCTGTATATGCATGTGTGTTCATAATTCTAATGTCCATTTTTTTATCCCATGTCCAGCAGCACTGCAACATGGGAAAAAGAATACAAGACGCATTTCATGAGACAAAATAGTTAGCTATCACCCTGGTCTCTTGCAATACACTAAGTAACCATTATTCCCAGCTATCTACAGTAACCATAAAAGTTATTGCCATGTATATCCCCTCTATTGAATACAATAAATTAGATATAGGGGCCGATTTATCAAAGTCTGGCGGACATGATACCCTGTAGCATACGCTGTCGGCATTTAACATTGCACAAGCAGTTCTGGGGAACTCAGAGACAGCGGACCAGTTAAAGGGACATTCTTTCATGATTTAGATAGAACATACAATTTGAAACAACTTTCTAATTTACTTCTTTTATCTAATTTGTTTCATTCTCTTGGTATCATTTGTTGAAGGAGCAGCAATGCACTACTGGTTTCTAACTGAACAAATGGGTGAGCCAATGGCAATCAGTATATATATATATATATATATATATATATATATATGCAGCCACCAATCAGCAGCTAGAACCTAGGTTCTTTGCTGCTCCTTAGCTTTCCTAGATAAACCTTTCAGCAAAGGATAACAAGAGAAGTAAGCAAATTAAATAATAGAAGTAAATTGGAAAGTTGTTTAAAATTGTATTCTCTATCTGAATCCTGAAAGACTTTTTTGGGTTTCATGTCCCTTTTAGGAGCACCGGGTCTTAAGACAGGGCCATCAGGCCTTTGAAAAATCGGCCCTGTAGTCTTGTCTGCTCATCAGATACTTTATTGAGTAAAGTATCAATGGACTGATGGGGATTAGACAAATAAAAGCTGAATAGAAGTAGAAAGGTGACACAGCCTATTTTTGCGGAGAAGAATAAAGATAATTGATAAAAAAGAATATCACTTATAAAGGGACATTCCACTCATATATCAGCAACACTTGTTTTAAAATAATTGAACCTTCTCAACTGGGAAGACAATTTACAAGATTTTTTATATTAAGAATATTTTAGGGATACACCTCTTGAAGCCTGGTGGAATTTGAGTTCCTGGTTTCGTTTGCTGTGGCCATTAAGGGACAGGTGAAAATGAGCTTGTGTTCTTAACCTAGATCACTACGTTAAAGGAATATGAAACCCAAATGTTTTCTTTGCGGAGTCAGATAGAGCATGCAAAATTAAGCAGGTTCCTAATGCCCCCCTCCTAAGCTTACATTCCTATGTTTTCAAATAAAGATACCAGAATGAATAAAATGTGATAATAGGAGTAAATAAGAAAGTTGTTTTAAATTGCATGCTCTATCTGAATCATGAAAGAAAAATATTTGGATTTCAAATCCCTTTAAGAGTTGTAGGCTCATATATAGTTCACCATACTTAAGTATGCCAGAGGCACTACAGCCTATCTAGAGGGAGTGGAACAAGCACACTTTTCAGAGGTATATTACAGTGAAACTCAAAATAAATTATGAATGTATATTGCAATGTTATTTGTTTATCATAAATTAAACATATTATAAGTGGAGTGTTACGTTTAACATCCATTTAAATAGCATTAAAGTTTCAGACTGATGATCTATTCACAGAAAAACACCTATAAAAACCCTCCACAAATACCTTCCAAAATTCTTCCTAGATATTACTTGGGACTGGTAGTTTAGCTGAGTCATGGAACCCTCTGGGCAGAGTTGTGGCTATTCTGTTGGTGAAGTTGGCATATTTGGCAGGGTTGGGAGAATGACATTTATAAGCTAGAACTAGCTGCAGATATGCCAAGCTGTGACTATACCCCACAAAGGGCTTGATTATGAGTGGAGCACTATTTATCGCTCCTTCTCATGCATTAACTGCAGGCACAAAAGGCTGAAGGAAAAATATTGCGACTGCAATAACGTTTTTCCCCATAGACTTCAATCTAGCACCAAAAGTAGGGGGAAAAACTAACACCCAATAAATCACACAAACCCTATTGCATTTTCTCAAGTGCACTTACCCAACATGAAAATATAAATATTTCACATTTCAATGTTCTACACATAGAAGAATATGTTTTATTTATTCATAAATACATATTATTTATGATGTTTTTTTGGTAAAATATATATCTATACCTATATATAGATATATACAGATATATATTTGGAATATCTATTTATAAATAGCATTTTTCCATTTGTGAAGAACATTAGATTGTGAAATATTTACAGTACAAACACCCTTAAACACTTTATTAAATATGAATATTGCATAAATATGATTTTACATGTTTTCAGCTACTTGACTGCAAAGGGCTCTAATGCACTTCTATATATGTATAAATATGTATTTATGTGTTTATATGTGTATATGTTTGTAAATACATATATACACATATAAATACATCAATACATATGCACACACACACACATATATATATATATATATATATATATATATATATATATATATATATATATTTAGACATGTATATGTATCTATCTCTGTTAAAGCCCTTTGCATGCCTGCCTTTTTTTCCCTAATACCTCATGTCTTTGTGCCCTTATAACGTTTTTATACAATTTTTAAAAAATATTTTTTATTAGTGTTTAACTGTAATTTAAAATGTATTTTTGATGTGTTTTGTGCAACTTTCAAGTCAAGTGTAACAATTAAACATAGCTCTAAAGTCGTAATATTCTAACGTGCATTAAATTCAAATGTTCGCTCAAGCGAACATGCATACTTTCAACTTGTAATACGTGTGCTACTTTTGACACACGCAAGACCAATGATAAACCATTCATCACTTGTACGCATGTTAGAGCGCCACTTGTAATCTTGCCCAAAATGTGGCATGGTTGGGGGCTTTGAGATTCGGTAGTTGCTCTCTGGGGGCATACATTTGAGGGGAACAAAGGTGTTTTAAGATTGTCGGGTAAGAGGTGGTGATTGACAATTGGGTGTGTTGTGTTTACTAGAAATAGGCATAACTACAATGCCAGTCGATAACTGATCCAATCAGCTTTCCTGAGCTTTAGCCCTAATAATTTTCTAAGACATTCTGTAGTACTTTGGATAAGAGAGAAAATTAAACTTCCTTTACAGTCACACACACATACTAACTTTAGTGGATTCTTACCAGTTAAAGGGACATTCCAGTCAAAATTTAAATGCAAATAGATGAATTACATGTTTGAATAGAAACATATTTACAATATACATATATTAGCAAAAATGCTGCTACAAGTTATCACTGTTTTAGTGTAAACATTTTCCTCGGCATGTGCATGTGGAGCATAGCTAGATATTATCAGTGCACCAGCATTTAAATTACTGCAACTGCTCAGAGCACCAGTGAGGCTTGTATCATGTCAGCAATTAACAAATTGAGTAATTACCAGATGGTACAAGCACCTTACGCTCTCTAAACAAGTGCTGTATTTAAAATGCTGGCGCACAGTGCATACTTAAATATACTTTTGAAACAGCTGTAGCTTTTATTAGAAGCATTTTTGCTAATACATGTATATGACAAAAATGCTTCTAATCAAAGCTGAAATGCATCAACGTGGATTTCAATTTTGTCTGGAATGTCCCTTTAAACTAGTTGTATTTTAGCCTTCAGTTTATTTTCTTTCATCTCATATAGTTGCACTTTTAATTTAATCTACGTGTTTAACATTTGTTTAAAAACATATTTATATAATGTATGTATTACCCAGGTAACACTGGGCTTAGGATTTGTTTTTTAAATTTTGAGATAATTATTTTTCACTCGGTTTTGTGTAATAAAAACTAGGTGCAAGGTTTAGATCAAGCACAAGCAAAATTGTAGCACTTATGTGATATTTAAGGGAACCATCTCTCACCCCCCACACCCCATAGTTGTACATTTCACCTTCTCATACTTCAAGTTTGTTGGTTTTCCTAAAAAAATGGCATCTGCATCACCAACCAAAAATTAACCAGTGAGTGCTTGATCCCCTAGGATGCAGGAGATCACTGAGGCACAATGACACCTGCTCCCATGGAACCAATAGAGGTGAAGACAGGCTATTATGCATCCTTTGTCAAAATTCCCATATTGGAAAGAGGAAAGCCACCTCTTTTTAATGAGTATGTCTCATACCCCTTTTGCTAGTAGTTGATTGCTTTAAAAATACTAATCACCGACTAAGGGGTATATTTATGAAACTACATGTGCAGCTTTTTAAGCTAAGCTAACACCCTAACCCTAAACACAGCATACAAAAAACAAAATGTTCTCATTTAAAATAAATAACTATACCAATTCGATACCATGTGATTACAATTACATTTTTTAGAGTGGTTTGGACAATGAAAGGCACCCTGTAACCTTTGGATATTCAGTAAAATTGGGCAAGTGACCCCTCTCTTGAAAAGGGAGAGGATCCCTATTCAAATGAGGGATCACATTTAGGGGTAATAACCTGATAGTTTTATAGTTTTATAAGATTAAAGAAGAATGCTTGGGTTTGGGGTATCTCCCTCTGCTATACTCCACAATACCTAGTGGGACATAAAACCACTTATTTGACAACAGTAATCCTGTTCCTTTTGCCCAGCTGCCAGATGATCATCATATCAATGACAAGTACATTACCGTATTGTTCCAATTTTGGGAGTTCTTCTGGCTCTAAGGAAGCCCTTATTCTTTACCTGACCATAGAAATATATCACAAGACCCCTTGATTAAAAAGGGTATCATGGCCTTATGGTAGTCAATCGATATAGTAATATTAATCACCTTTCAGAAACCTCTATTTTCAACATTTTGTTGTGTTGTTTAATTTAAGGCTCATAGAACCTTAGTTCTTTGGAACTATAAAATGTAAGTTAAGTATTTATAGTTATTTCCATGTTGTTGTTTACCACATATGCTATGTAAGATGCCACAAAAAATGAATTTGTTTAACATTTCATAAGATGGTGTTTTTCCACATTTAAGTATTTCTGCAAACTAAAGTGACTTGCCCTTCTGAACGTGTGCACGGCTCTAAGCAAAACACTGATGTTTAAATATGTACAAAATATAAAAATAAAGGCTTTGACCCAAAGTTGTGACAGGGAAGAGGTTAATGTCAAAGCTACCTGTTAACTTCTTGAACTACAGGCTCAAAAGTCATATGTCATCTTGATCATATATTTATTCCATATTAAAAAATGTCACCAGTCAACATTAATATTTTTTATCTTAAACAAATATATACATATAATCTACAGATATTTTATCTATTTATTAAAGTAATTTGTTTAAATTAACATTTCTTATATTAAAAACATCATAAAGTCTTCCAATTTTTTTATATTAAAAACATCATAAAGTCTTGCACATCTCATTTTTTATGTTCATAAAAAAATGAAGAAATTATCAACATATAATAAGCAACATGGACATACCGGTAACAATGCTGGTAGTTAATCAGGGTATGGAAAGATAGATAATAAATGTAAGGTGGATAATTAAAATGATATTAAAGTATTCTTCTGACAATTCTGTGCTTGTATAATAAAACTATAGTGAAACACAATGTATACAAACTGTCACAGGTGTACTGATGACTTGTGTTAATTCTAATAGGCCCTCTACCCTATAATTGTTTTGTTGTACTCCCCCCTTTGTTTATATCGCTGCGGAATCTGTTGGCGCTCTACAAATAACCGATAATAATAATTCTACTTTAACATTCATGTAGCCATTTAAAATTCATAGTTAACCTCACAGCATTCAATGAAAATATATCTAAATTGATTAATATTATATCACATAGACATATACAATGTATATTTCAGAAGAGAATAATTATACCCCTTTTTGGAAAGTCAGCAATAGGAACAGGTTTTGATAACACAGAATGATCCCAGTAGCAATTTCATATGCTCAGGAGTCAGTGGGCTATTAAAGGCTCCTCTGTTCAGCATAGAATGTGCTTCATGAGATTAATGAGAGTCTGTAAAATAACTCACCATTTTGTAGAGCTTCGTGGACAAGGATCAAACAGAAAATATACCAAAACTTCATTCTGAGAGTAACTTGGGGGTCCCCAAAAGGAGTTTAGCCCCAAGATGGTCTTAAAAAATAAAATTCTCTTCTTGCTGTCAGTAAAACGATGAGGCAAAAAAAAAAAAAGCTGTAAGGAATGTGAACTGCTGATTTGTATTTTCCAAAGCATGGAGTGAAGCTTCTAAAGGATCAAGTTTCAAGAAATACTGTGAAAGAGGAAAAAAATCCCCTTAAATTTGTGAAACTTGTCTGCTCTCTGCTGGTTGCTTGAAAATGTACAGTAATGTTTTATGCACCATTCAGAGATAGTAAAATATCAGATTACTTCATATATTGTACATAATGTACTTGTACTGTGTAAGATAGGGGATGTAGAATGTTCTAACCAATGTATCAGCTTCAACACCTGTTTGTTGTATTTCTTCAAAAGAAATTATTATTATTATTTTCTTCTGTTTATTCTGTTTATGTATTTGTATTTTTAACCCCTTAGCGACAGTGACATACCCTATACATTCACCCCTCACAAGGGCCTTCCAGGGCTGTACGAGTGCAGATCTCCTTGACAGAGGCAAGAGTCCTGCTCTTACAGCCCTAGAAGTGCTACAGACTATTTTGTTTTGGTAAAGTGGTCTCAGTGAATTGAGAACAATTTGTCTCAGCAATCCCGCAGATACAACAAGGCACTAGGGTTGCCAACTTTTTTTGAAGAAAATAAGGGAGACAAAGGAATCTACAAACTCCATGTAGAAAATTGACAAATTATACCGTAGCTACTGAAAAAAAACTATTTTACAATTTGATACAACAAAATCCTTCATACAAAAATGATCTTGATTCATAGAGGGTTCCATTTAAGAAGCTGCTAATGACGCTTTGTAGCACTTGATAGTTGGAGCGTCTTCCCCTTCAGCTGATGGTTAAGAAGCAGTGGTCATCAGACCGCTGCTTCTTAACCTACTACACTAACTGTAAAGTGTTTTTTCTCCAATCTCCCCCGTACTTCTCCAACCAAGGTGAACCAGTTTTGCCTAACCAACACCATTATATTAATATTTCATGTAATTAGCAAGAGTCCATGAGCTAGTGACGTATGGGATATACATTCCTACCAGGAGGGGCAAAGTTTCCCAAACCTCAAAATGCCTATAAATACACCCCTCACCACACCCACAATTCAGTTTTACAAACTTTGCCTCCGATGGAGGTGGTGAAGTAAGTTTGTGCTAGATTCTACGTTGATATGCGCTCCGCAGCAGGTTGGAGCCCGGTTTTCCTCTCAGCGTGCAGTGAATGTCAGAGGGATGTGAGGAGAGTATTGCCTATTTGAATTCAATGATCTCCTTCTACAGGGTCTATTTCATAGGTTCTCTGTTATCGGTCATAGAGATTAATCTCTTACCTCCCTTTTCAGATCAACGATATACTCTTATATACCATTACCTCTACTGACTCTCGTTTCAGTACTGGTTTGGCTTTCTACTACATGTAGATGAGTGTCCTGGGGTAAGTAAGTCTTATTTTCTGTGACACTCTAAGCTATGGTTGGGCACTTTTATATAAAGTTCTAAATATATGTGTTTAAACATTTATTTGCCTTGATTCAGGATGTTCAACGTTCCTTATTTTCAGGCAGTCAGTTTCATATTTGGGATAATGCATATGAATAATTCAATTTTTTCTTACCTTAAAATTTGACTTTTTTTCCTGTGGGCTGTTAGGCTCGCGGGAGCTGAAAATGCTTCATTTTATTGCGTCATTCTTGGCGCAAAAATTTTCTTGTAATTTCCGGCGTCATACGTGTCGCCGGAAGTTGCGTCATTTTTTTGACGTTTTTGCGCCAAAAAATGTCGACTTTTCCGGATGTGGCGCCATTTTTTGCGCCAAAAGCATTTAGGCGCCAAATAATGTGGGCGGCTTTTTTGGGGCTAAAAAATTTGAGCGTCATTGTTGTCTCCACAATATTTAAGTCTCATTATTTATTGCTTCTGGTTGCTAGAAGCTTGTTCATTGTCATTTTTTTCCCATTCCTGAAACTGTCATTTAAGGAATTTGATCAATTTTGCTTTATATGTTGTTTTTTCTATTACATATTGCAAGATGTCTCAGATGGACTCTGAATCAGAAGCCACTTCTGGAAAAACGCTTAACTGAGTTTCAGTTCTACCAAAGCTAAGTTCATTTATTTTAAATGTTATAAATGTTTATCTTTAGCTATGGTTTGTAATAAGTTATTATGTTATAATTTTACATGCAGAATCCATTAGTATTTATGCTTTATATGTTTTTTTTTCTTACAAGAAATATTTAGAAGACTTATAAGAAATATTTTTCTGATTCTATGTTAAAGGCTTTGTCTGACTTCATGTCTTCTAATAAAATATGTAGGTCTTTTTCACTTCTTTTTTAATTAATGAAGTTTCAAATGACCAACAACATACTGATTTATCCTTCTCTGATGATGTTTTTTTCTCTTTCAGAAATTTTCTTCATCAGATATTGACACTAACAAATCTACTTTTTTATTATTTTTCTATTATTAAAGTACATTTGTTTTTTGTTGAAAAGGTGTTGATTATTTTGGATATTAAGGTAACTAGTTCTTTAAGACTAGCTGACATTATTTCTGCCTATTTATTTCTTCTGTATTTTCAGAGGTTTTCTTTCCAATTCCCTATACTAGAGAATGGAATAGGCTGAGAATTTTCTTTTTATTCCTTCTTCAAAGGTTTTAAACTATATTCTTTGCCAGCAGTTAAACTCAAGGGTTCTCCAATTTATTGGGGCTATCTCTAATTCTACTAATTATACTATTGTTTCTATAGCAAAATAGTATTTATTTTCCTTTAGATAGTTGTATCTTATTTATGGAAAATTATTTAGTTTCAGGTACTTTTCTTGGTACTGTGATTTATTTGGATATTGCAATTGCTTCATTTTCTCTGTTTACTTTAAGATCAAGTATCAGATTATGATTTATTTTAGCATTGTTAAAGGGACAACATTTACTAGACTAGGTGCTGTTGCATTTGTCTTGTTGTTTTGCATTTATTGATTATGCAAGTCCACTGTATTGGCTGGTCCTTTAAACTGGACTATCATGCTAATAATTTCATTTGTGTCTTCATTTTATTGAATATTTTCACAAATGAGGGTTAATCTATGTCTTTAGCTTTTTTAGCTAGAAGAATTTTGTGATTTTTAAAAAAATAAAAATAAAAATAAAAATAAAATAAAATCCATATTTCTTTTGTTCTAAGATAATCAATTATTTGTTTTATAATTGGATTCAATTCTTAACTGTTACTCTGGGCTTCAAGGTTGAGTTCTAAGACTAAAACTTTAAGCTTATACTGATTTGGTTGTTCTTATTAAGGAACAAATTCCTGAGTTCTTTCCCAAGTAACATGTCTATAATTGGAGTTCGAAATCAGCTCCCTAATTTTGCGATGTACGTGCCGTATTCCAGCTTGGCTGGTAAGGGGCAGGTTAAGGCTTCTTTGAAATTTATTTTGTCCAAATTTCTTTGAATTTATTCCAGTAAGGCTAACACTTTCTTTAACTGTGTTTCTGTCCTATATATTTTGGGTACTGTTGAAGCATGGCTGGGCACCCATGGGGTTCAAGCGCTGCTCAGACCTGGAATCTTCTGGGGTATTTCTTCCAGTTCCTTTTGAGGAACCGGGTTTTGGAGTTTTATTAAAACTATTTTGCCTTTTTATGGTCATTGATAGCATTATTTGTTTTCATTAGATACAATAAATGCATATTTTCATTTTTCTGTTTTCATTCAGATTATTTTCTGAGGATGCGGAATCTCATATGATTCACTTACTCTTCAGGACATAGTTAGAGGATCTTCTTTTCAAAAGCTCTTGATTCCTCACACAAGGGTCACCTTTTTTAGGTTTCCAGATAGTTTGTGTCACTGTCCTTGTCTCTATCAGACAAGGGATAATGTTATTGGGTTCCGTCTATCGGTACCTTTAGTCTCTATTATTTCCTTCAGTTGCTATTTATGCATAGAAGTTTTAGATCTTATGGCCACAGCATTGGATTCAATTCCCTTTGCTCATTTTCACTAGAAAGAACCTTTCCAGTCTTTTATAAGTGTTGTTTCTTCAAGAACATGGTTGGAGGATCAATTTACCAAAAGGTTTGTTTGATTCCTCAGACAAGGGTAACCTTTTTAGGTTTCCTGATAGATTCAGTGTTCTTGATTCTGTCTCTGACGGACAAGAGGCGTCTGAAATTGGTTTCAGCTTATCGAAACCTTCAGTCTCAATCTTTCCCTTCGGTAGCCTTATGCATGGAAATTCTAGGTCTTATGACTGCTGCATTGGACGCGATCCCCTTTGCTCGTTTTTACATGCGACCTCTTCAGCTCTGTATGCTGAACCAGTGGTTCAGGGATTATACAAAGATATCTCAATTAATATCTTTAAAACTGATTGTTCGACACTCTCTGACGTGGTGGACAGACCACCATCGTTTAGTTCAGGGGGCTTCTTTTGTTCTTCCAACATAGACTGTGATCTCAACAGATGCAAGTCTGACAGGTTGGGGAGCTGTATGGGGGTTTCTGACAGCACAAGGGGTTTGGGAATCTCAGGAGGCGAGATTACCAATCAACATTTTTGGAACTCCGTGCAATTTTCAGAGCTCTTCAGTCGTGGCCTCTTCTAAAGAGAGAGTCGTTCATTTGTTTCTAGACGGACGATGTCACAACCGTGGCATATGTCAATCATCAAGGAGGAACTCACAGTCCTCTGGCTATGAAAGAAGTCTCTCGAATACTTGTATGGGCGGAATCCAGCTCCTGTCTAATTTCTGCGGTTCATATCCCAGGTATAGACAATTGGGAAGCGGATTATCTCAGTCGCCAAAAGCTACATCCGGGCGAATGGTTTCTTCACCCAGAGGTATTTCTTCAGATTGTTCAAATATGGGGACTTCCAGAAATAGATCTGATGGCTTCTCATCTAAACAAGAAGCTTCCCAGGTATCTGTCCAGATCCAGGGATCCTCAGGCGGAAGCAGTGGATGCATTGTCACTTCCTTGGAAGTATCATCCTGCTTATATCTTTCCGCCTATAGTTCTTTTTCCAAGATTCTAAAGGAACGTTTGTTTATTCAGCTGGTGGCTCCAGCATGGCCTCACAGGTTTTGGTATGCGGATCTTGTCCGGATGGCCACTTGCCAACCGTGGACTCTTCCGTTAAGACCAGACCTTCTATCGCAAGGTCCTTTTTTCCATCAGGTTCTCAAATCCTTAAATTTGAAGGTATGGAGATTGAACACTTGATTCTCAGTCATAGAGGTTTCTCTGACTCTGTGATTAATACTATGTTACAGGCTCGTAAAACTGTATCTAGGAAGATATATTATCGAGTCTGGAAGATTTACATTTCTTGGTGTTTTTCTCATAATTTTTCTTGGCATTCTTTTAGAATTCCTAGAATTTTACAGTTTCTTCAGGATGGTTTGGATAAGGTTTGTCTGCAAGTTCCTTGAAAGGTCAAATCTCTGCTCTTTCTGTTCTTTTTCACAGAAAGATTGCTAGTCTTCCTGATATTCATTGTTTTGTACAAGCTTTGGCTCGTATAAAACCTGTTATTAAGTCAATCTCTCCTCCTTGGAGTTTGAATTTGGTTCTGGGGGCTCTTCAAGCTCCTCCGTTTGAACCTATGCATTCGCTGGACATTAAATTACTTTCCTGGAAAGTTTTGTTTCTTTTGGCCATCTCTTCTGCTAGAAGAGTTTCTGAATTATCTGCTCTTTCTTGTGAGTCTCCTTTTCTGATTTTTCATCAGGATAAGGCGGTGTTGCGAACTTCTTTTAAATTTTTACCTAAGGTTGTGAATTCTAACAACATTAGTAGAGAAATTGTGGTTCCTTCATTGTGTCCTAATCTTAAGAATTCTAAGGAAAAGTCGTTGCATTCTTTGGATGTAGTTAGAGCTTTGAAATATTATGTTGAAGCTACTAAGGATTTCCGAAAGACTTCTAGTCTATTTGTTATCTTTTCCGGTTCTAGGAAAGGTCAGAAGGCTTCTGCCATTTCTTTGGCATCTTGGTTAAAATCTTTGTTTCATCATGCCTATGTCGAGTCGGGTAAAACTCCGCCTCAAAGGATTACAGCTCATTCTACTAGGTCAGTTTCTACTTCCTGGGCGTATAAGAATGAAGCTTCAGTTGATCAGATTTGCAAAGCAGTCACTTGGTCTTCTTTGCATACTTTTACTAAATTCTACCATTTTGATGTGTTTTCTTCTTCTGAAGCAGTTTTTGGTAGAAAAGTACTTCAGGCAGCTGTTTCAGTTTGATTCTTCTGCTTATAATTTCAGTTTTTTTTTTTTTCATTATAAGATTTTTTAAACTTTATTTTGGGTGTGGATTTTTTTCAGCGGAATTGGCTGTCTTTATTTTATCCCTCCCTCTCTAGTGACTCTTGCGTGGAAGATCCACATCTTGGGTAGTCATTATCCCATACGTCACTAGCTCATGGACTCTTGCTAATTACATGAAAGAAAACATAATTTATGTAAGAACTTACCTGATAAATTAATTTCTTTCATATTAGCAAGAGTCCATGAGGCCCACCCTTTTTTGTGGTGGTTATGATTTTTTTTGTATAAAGCACAATTATTCCAATTCCTTATTTTTTATGCTTTCGCACTTTTTTTCTTATCACCCCACTTCTTGGCTATACGTTAAACTGATTTGTGGGTGTGGTGAGGGGTGTATTTATAGGCATTTTGAGGTTTGGGAAACTTTGCCCCTCCTGGTAGGAATGTATATCCCATACGTCACTAGCTCATGGACTCTTGCTAATATGAAAGAAATGAATTTATCAGGTAAGTTCTTACATAAATTATGTTTTTTCTCCAATCTCCCCCGTACTTCTCCAACGAAGGTGAACCAGTTTTGCCTAACCAACACCATTATATTAATACACTTTTTACCTCTGTGATTACCTTGTATCTAAGCTTCTGCAGACTGCACCCTTATTTCAGTTCGTTTGACAGACTTGGATTTTAGACAATCAGTGCTGACTCTTAGGTAACTCCATGGGAGTGAGCACAATGTTATCTTTATGGCACACATGAACTAGCGCTTTCTAGCTGTAAAAAACTATCAAAATGCAGAGATAAGAGGCGGCCTTAAAGAGCTTAGAAATTTGCTTATGAGCCTACCTAGGTTTAGCTTTAAACAAAGAATACCAAGAGAACAAAGCATATTTGATAATTAAGATAAATTGGAAATTTTTTTAAAATTGCATGCCCTATTTGAATCATAAAAGTATAATTTTGACAAGACTGTCCATTTAAGATAACTAATTCTTCAGGTGTATTAACCTGACACCGCATTAGACCTAAAGCACCAAACCTGAAGCATGTTACATATATTTTACATTCCTATATTCATCAGATAGAAAAAAATGAATATATATATATATATATATATATATATATACATAGTTCCTTGAGGGGAAAGCACAATCTCACCATTTGTTTGAATGCCACGATGCTCTGCTGAAAATAATCCACAATGTCCACAAAATGCAGGCACTCACTGGTCTTAGTAAAATATAACAATTTATTTAGAAATCATTAAAAAGACATAACGTTTCGGCACCAATACGTGCCTTTGTCAAATGTCAGAATGTAACAAAACGAATATGCAGCACACTTAAAATCAATATGACACACATTTAAAATCATACCCCTTTTAAAGATGTGAGCAAACTAATTACCGCCATGCCTCCACTCGCGTCTTCCCATACATGGCAATGACGTCACGTACGCACGCTGCGTGCCTAGCGTGATGACGCATGGCACGGCGTTGCCATAGCGACGTCGGATAGCCACACGCGTCAGAGTAGGGAGTGACTTAATCACGCATACAGATTACTGTCAGGGATGTCCGTGTGTACTTGTTGCTAATAGCAACCAAAACAATCCACAATATGTATAGCGTGTTTAATATTTTGACATAGCGGTTTACAGACATAGTATTAGTGATGTTAGAAACGTATTATTAAATGGCATATTAGAACATAGTCTGTTGGATGATAGATCCAAATGTGTAATTTCTATATGCGGAAAAACTGTCAAGCTCAGAAAAAGAAGGAGGCCAATCTAAGGGCCATCCTTATAGAATGGGCACAAAATGCCAGACTAGACAGTAAAGGCAAGAGCATAAAAGAAACAAACACTTTGTCAATACAATACATGATACAAATTACAGATGAAGATAAGCGAAAACTATCACTATTAGCTGTATCATTATTACGTTTGTAACCCCTGGTGCCGATCATTAGTAGGTGCATTAAGTTGCGGTCCGCAACTCCTTATTAGATGCCAGAAGCTTCCACCCTGCACACCAAAAACAAGGTGTCATCACTTCCCAGCTCACCAGAGTCCTGAGAAATAACAGTGAGCTATCACTACGTACCACTCAGTTGGAGGAGATGGGCAAAAAATTGAGCAACAGAGGGTATGCCAGGGCCGAAATTATTAAAACACAAGAGAGGCTATGTATGGATGGCCCCAAAGAACAGAGTAAAGCTAAACACGAACAACTCAACCTGGTTACCACCTATACACCTGGTAATGAAAAGTTGACAGGAGCAGTGCGTAAACACTGGCCGGTCGTGGAGACTGATCCAACGCTACCTTTTCGGAACATGCCACCTCCGAGACTGGTCTATCGCAGAGCCAAAAATCTCAGGGACCATTTAGTAAAATCGGATCCTATCAAACACTATCATAAGGAATCATGGCTTAAAACCTCTAAAATGGGGTGTTTTCCCTGTGGTAATTGCACCACATGTAATAGCATGACTCGGGGTAATTCGTTCCAGCACCCACATTCAAACAAGAGGTACAAGATAAACCATCGTCTGAGTTGCATGAGTAACTATGTAATATACATATTGATTTGCCCTTGTTCCAGTGTATATGTGGGTAAGACGATTACCCCCTTCCGTGATAGGATGGCGAACCATCGGTGTGCAATTCGTGCTGCATTGAAATCTGGCGAATCAGATCAGCCAGTGGCACGCCACTGTGTGGCATTGAAACACTCCGTGTCAAGTATTAGGTCCATGTTAATTGACCACGTCCCCCCCCATACCACGAGGGGGTGATAGGGCTAACAGACTGCTCCAACTTGAAAGCAGATGGATCCACAGGTTGGACACATTGGTCCCTAAAGGCCTTAACACCTCACTGGACTTTTGTCCATTCTATTAACACCATTCTGAAGAGTTATTGCCCTGGCCATATCTAAATGATAGCTCACTACTCACTAAAAAGTTTCTATCTGTACCCCAGGGTGGCATGATGCTACAATGTATTTAGATAATTATGTTGCTTAATGCACCTACTAATGATCGGCACCAGGGGTTACAAACGTAATAATGATACAGCTAATAGTGATAGTTTTCGCTTATCTTCATCTGTAATTTGTATCATGTATTGTATTGACAAAGTGTTTGTTTCTTTTATGCTCTTGCCTTTACTGTCTAGTCTGGCATTTCGTGCCCATTCTATAAGGATGGCCCTTAGATTGGCCTCCTTCTTTTTCTGAGCTTGACAGTTTTTCCGCATATAGAAATTACACATTTGGATCTATCATCCAACAGACTATGTTCTAATATGCCATTTAATAATACGTTTCTAACATCACTAATACTATGTCTGTAAACCGCTATGTCAAAATATTAAACACGCTATACATATTGTGGATTGTTTTGGTTGCTATTAGCAACAAGTACACACGGACATCCCTGACAGTAATCTGTATGCGTGATTAAGTCACTCCCTACTCTGACGCGTGTGGCTATCCGACGTCGCTATGGCAACGCCGTGCCATGCGTCATCACGCTAGGCACGCAGCGTGCGTACGTGACGTCATTGCCATGGATGGGAAGACGCGAGTGGAGGCATGGCGGTAATTAGTTTGCTCACATCTTTAAAAGGGGTATGATTTTAAATGTGTGTCATATTGATTTTAAGTGTGCTGCATATTCGTTTTGTTACATTCTGACATTTGACAAAGGCACGTATTGGTGCCAAAACGTTATGTCTTTTTAATGATTTCTAAATAAATTGTTATATTTTACTAAGACCAGTGAGTGCCTGCATTTTGTGGACATTATATATATATGTCAAGGTAGAGTCCAGCACTAAAACCCAATTTATTTTCACACAGTGTGCCATTCACAGTGGAGTATCTGCTTTCCTCCAGGTAATATAGTCCATATAGAAAGGTGTGACAGTACCACAGTAGTTTTAGGTGAGAATTTCTTTATTTATTCAGAGGATACAAAAACCTCAAACAGGTGCAACGTTTTCGGACCCACATGGTCCTTAATCATGCATAACCAAACAGGTGAACACAGACATTTAAAAAGCCTAACTGGACCAGTCAAACCACAGTATGCCTCAAATGCATTTTAACCGTTGCCTTTCCAGGCTTAATAGTAATTTACAAATAATAATAATTTAAATTAGTAATTTACAAATATGTAAATCATAGTCCCTATTCAAATCCTTAGGATGAAGGGTATTTAAGAATTTAATCCACCATACCTCCTTCTCTTTTAACCTAAGCTCTCTATTTCCACCCCTCCTGTATTGTGGAATATGGTCAATAACCTGAAAACTGAGTTTGCTAACAGTATGATTCATTTGTGTAAAGTGAGCAGAGACAGGCAGGGTCATATCCTTAGATCTAATTGAGGTTTTGTATTGGCATAATCTGTCTCTGACAGCCTGGGTAGTCACACCAATATAATATAGCCCACATGGGCATTTAAGTAAATAGATGGCATAATTTGTCTGACAAGTGTAAAGACCATTGATTTTAAATTGTTTTCTGTTATCATTTTGGGCCAGTTATTTGCCAATAATTAAAGAATTACACTGTATACAATGAAGACAGAGGTAACATCCCTTATTAGGAGTAGTAAGGATATTAATTTATGTAGGTTTAATAGTGCCAACATCAGCCCTAATCAAATTATCTCTGAGGTTCTTCACCCTTGCAATATGATGGCATAGGAGGTAGTTGAACTTACCCTATGTTGGGGTTATATTTAGATAGAAAATACCAATGTTTTCTGACAATTTTAAAAATATCTCTACTCCTGTTACTAAGTCAGTGGAAAAACCCAATCTACTTTTTTTTATTGTTATGTGAAGGTTGCATAGCATCACTTTCATCAGTATACTCCTGATAGTGTGTTCAAACACATTTTCTAGATATCCTATTTTAACAAACTTTGTTCCCACAAATTGAAGCCTATCAGGTAACTTGCCCAGATCTTTAACAATTATTTTCATATGCAGCATCTGACTTTTGGGTATTAATTGGAACACACTTTTAGGATGATAACTATCAAACCTTAACAAGGTATTCCTTTCAGTAGGTTTTACTTATAGGTCAGTAATTAACCTCTCCCCTGTTTGTATACTCTAGTATCCAAAAACGTATTTCCTCATATGAATGGGTAATGGTAAATTTTAAACCTGATATGCAGGAATTAATGTCCTCCACAAATTGGAGCAAAGACTCCAATGTGCCCCCCTATATGCCAAAGATATCATCTATGTAACGAAGCCAAAGCTTACATTCATTTTTAAATTAACAGTTATCATAGACATATCTGTTCTCAAAACCACTCATAAAAAGATTGGCATCTGAGGGGGCCACATTGGAGCCCATTGCAGTACCATTTTTCTGCATGCAATAGGTATCCTGGAAAAGGAAGTAATTAAAATAGAGAACAAATATCAATAAATCATCAAAGAAATCACATTGCAAAGAATTGTATAACTCATTCCCTTCCAGGAAAACTCAAATGGTATTTAAACCTGCCTCATGGGGGATAGATGTATATAGGCTGACAACATCAAGGGAGAAAATAATATAGGAGTCTGCAATTGTAACATTTTCCAACTTTTCTAGAAAGTCATTTGTATCTTTAATAAAATATTTTTGAAGTTTTACCATTGGAAATAAAATCCTGTCTAGAAAAATTGAAATGTTAGAAAAAATTGATTCAGTGTAAGCATCTATGGGCTGGCCTGGTGAATGTAAAATATCTTTATGAATTTTGGGCAAAGTGTAAAAAACAGGGGTTACTGGTCATTTTTGCCACAAATAATCATATACTTGTTTAGTAATAATGCCATAATTAATTGCTCTATCTAGAATAACTTTTATTTCCTTCTAAATATCAGTTAAAGGGTTGTGGTTTAGGATTTCATATACACCACCATCAGATAATTGTTGTAAAATCTCCTGAACATAGTACTCTGTATCTAATATTACAACAGCTCCTCCCTTGTCCGCACTTTTAATGGTGATTTCTTTATAGTTTTTTAGACTAAAGATAGCTTCATTCTCCTCTCTTGTCAGATTATATTGTCTCAACTCTGGGGTTAATTCAGTGTTTTTAAAAAGAGCATATACATCCCTTTGTACAAATTTAACAAAAGCTTCAACCCTTGGATTACTAGTAGGGGGAATGTAAGTAGATTTTTTATCAAAGCCAACCATATTTAAATCAAGGGTTGTGGAATCGGATTTAGTATCATTAATTTTCACACATTTATCTTTATTTTCAAATTGTCACGCCGTTCCTCACGCTCCGTTGTGCCGCTCCGTTACTATGACTGTTGCCAGGGACACGGCGGTTGCTGTGGGCGTGCGGCGATGACGTCATCACTGCACACCAATTCTCCTCTCTTGCCAGTCGGATCCTCTGAGGCTCCTTGGAGTGAATATGCACCTATGTAAGTACCTGCATTACTTACATACTCTTCCCAAGTATAGGACTTACTTTGTGTGCTCCTGGGTGCTTATATTTCTGCTGATACTTTGATTGCCTATATTGTTTCTGAACCCTGCTTGCCTCTGACCTCTCTCCTGTTTAACCCCTGAACTGCTGATACTTTGGATTGTCTAAATGTTGCTGAAATCAGCTTGTCTCTGACTACTCTCTTATTTAACCCCTGAACTGCTGATAACTTGGATGGCCTAATTGTTATTGAACACTTCTTGCCTTTGACTACTCTTATGTTTAACCCCTGAACTGCTGATACCTGGATAGCCTACTTGTTGCTGGACTCTGCTTGTCTCTGACCATTCTCTGCCTTACCCTTTTTGTTGTGAAGGACTGCCATGTCTACCGTTAGTACTGCTTACCTCATTTCTTACCTCTCACTTTGTTCTGGGATATTTCCTTATCCTTCCACTTGACACTGGGATAAGAAGACTACTGGCCAAATTTGGTCTGATAGGGAAATATCCCACAAGCATTACATTATACTTCGACCATGGACACAAATGAGGTAGCTAGAGCAATCTCTCTTCAGGGACAAATGTTGGAAACCCATGCCTCACATCTGCAAAGTCTGAGTTCCAAACTGGTGACTATTACTACTATGCTCTCCTCACTTGTTGCAAAGAAAAACGCTGCTCCTGTTGCCACACAGCCTGTCCCTGCTGCTAGTACCACAACCTCCTCCCCTGCTTCTGGTAGTATATCCCAGCTACCGCTGCCTAACAAGTATGATGGCACTACCGACTGTAGGGGTTTTCTTATCCAGTGCAGACTGGATTTCCACAATGACCCTCATACATTCCATTCTCATCAGTCAAAGGTCACCTTTATCATTTCTTTATTGAAAGACAAGGTCCCGAGTCTCTCCCCTATAGGAACAGAGTGCTCAGCTCCTGAACGATGCAGATACCTTAATTTCTGCATTATCTTCCATATTTGGGACTTCTGGTCGCACTTCTGCTGCAGAGTTCTCTCTCCTGGATCTCCGCCAGGGCAATAGATCTGTGGTACAACACGCCATCGAATTGTGCACCTTGGCACATGAGACCAGTTGGGATTGCAGTGCTCACAAGGTGGCCTTCCGGAGAGGCCTGCATGAGCGCATCAAGGATGAGCTCACTTATTGTGATGTTACCTCTCTCATGGATGATTTTATAGCACTTTGCATCAGTCTGGATTCTTGCTTTCAGGAGAAACAAGCTGAGAAAGAGAGAACTTGCAGAATCCGTCCTTCTCGTCCTCCTACCCATCTACCCACTAGACTGTCCTCTACCCCTTCAGCACCTCCAGTTACCTCTGAAGAGGAACCCATGGATCTCTCTTTCCTTAAGTCCTCTGAATCTGAAAGACAGAGAAGAAGGAGGTTAAGACTGTGCTTCTATTGTGGTTCTAATTCACACTAACTTAAGAATTGTGATATACTGCATGGCCACTACTAATTCCACACACTAATTTCGAATCCTGGTACTGGTTACCATTACCTTTCTCCAGAACTCTGTCCATGCTCGGGCCTTTCTTGATTCAGGGGCAGCTGGAAATTTCCTAGATCTCCGTTTCATGATTCACGCAGGATTGCATCTTCTTCAGAAAAAACCTCTCTTAAAATAACCACTCTGGATGGCACTACCCTTGGATTAGGTTTAATCCATTTTGAATCAGCAACCCTAACCATGACAGTGGGAGTCCTACAGTTTTAACATTAACAATTTGATGTCATTCATTCTCCTGCACAACCAGTTATCCTTGGTCTTCCTTGGCTACGTAAACACAATCCTCAATTTGACTGGACTGAGGGCCAGTTGGCCTTCTGGGGTAAATCCTGTTTTAACTCTTGCCTTGCTAAGGTAACTCCGCTACAGTACATCCCTATAGCCAGCCTTCTGACCTTCCCTCGGTATATGCAGAATTCATGGATGTCTTTGAAAAGAAAGCAGCTGATGTGCTACCACCTCACCACCCTTATGACTGCAAAATTGACCTCTTTCCTGGAGCCTCACTTCCTAAATGAAGGACTTATCCACTGTCCAAAGCTAAAACCAAGGCCATGGAGGAATATATCCAAGAGAACTTAGCCAAAGGCTTTATTCGCCCTTCCTCCTCTCCTGCCGGGGATGGGTTCTTTTTTTGTCAGTTAAAAGGATGGTGGCTTGAGCCCTAAACAACATTACAATCAAGAACCAGTATCCTATTACCTTGATCACTGAATTATATGATTCGCTCCAAAATGCTTGCTACTTTACAAAATTTGATCTTCGTGGGGCATACAATCTCATTCGTATCTTCCTGGGACATGAGTGAAAAACTGCCTTCAACACGAGACCAGGGCATTATGAATACCTCGTAATGCTTTTTTGGGCTGTGCAATGCCCCTGCTGTCTTTCAAGCATTCGTCAATGACTTTTTCTGTGACCTCCTTAATTGTACTGTCATCATCTATTTGGCCATCCTCATATTCTCCACCACCCTGGAGGAGCATCATGAGCATGTGAAACAGGTACTTTTCCATCTCAGAAACAATTCTCTGGTAGCCAAGTTGGAGAAATGTGAATTAAATCAAGTCCGGATTCAGTTCCTTGGATATATAATCTCAAAAGAAGGTTTTGCCATGGATCCCAAACTAACAGCAGTTCTAGAATGGCCTCAACCCACCACATTGAAGGAATTACAGAGATTCTTGGGGTTTTCCAATTATTAACTCAAGTTTATAAAGAATTTCTCCAGAATCGTTGCTCCACTCACTAAGCTGACTAATCGAAACAGAGACTGTAAAAATTGGCCTCCAGTAGCCGTGGACATTTTCTCTCATCTGAAAATGGCCCTTACTGAATGGCGTCACTGGCTAGAGGGTACTGCCAATCCCATTCAGATTCTCACGGATCACAAAAACCTAATATACTTAGAGACTGCTCATCGACTCAATCCTCGACAGGCCAGGTGGGACTTATTCTTTTCTTGTTTTAACTTTATAGTCTCTTACTTTCCTGGGACCAAGAATAAAAAGCCTGATGCACTTTTCCGTCAGTTTACTCAGTCTAAGGACTCTTCTGAAGCTCTTATAGAACACATCATTCCTCCCTCCTGTGTGGTTGCTCAGCTTAACACCTCTCTTCTTCAAAGACTGCAATGTGCCCCTCACACTCCTGTGCTATCCTGGGTTAATGAAAGCAAGCTATCAGGTCATCCTGGTTTGACAAGAACCTTTTAAACTCCTTTCCCAACATGTTTGGTGGCCTACCATGAAGTCGGACTCTCAAGAGTATGTGTGCTGTTAATAAGACTCCCCGATCCCTACCTCATGGCCTACTTCAACCATTGTCCATACCCAAACAACCATAAAGACACACAGCCATGGATTTTGTTATGGATCTCCTACCTTCTGACCATCATTGTGGTGGATCGGTTCTCCAAACTTGCTCATTTTGTACCCTTGCCTAAGCTACCTACAGCCCAAGAATTGTTGACTCTTTTTTTGTTACACATGGTACAACTCCATGGTATACCCGTAAATATTGTCTCTGACAGAGAACCTCAATTTGTTTCTACTTTTTGGAGAAGCTTTTGCAAATTGCTTGGAACCACTGTTTATTTGTCCTCTGATTATCATCCCCAAACTAACGGGCAGACAAAGAGAACTAATCAGGATCTTGAAGTTTATTTCAGAGCATATGTCAATTCACAGCATACTAATTGGTTTGAGTTGTTGCCCCTAGCTGAACTGGCAAAACACACTCATTGGCATTCTTCTCTATGATGCTCTCCTTTCAAAGCTGCAGCTGGTTATCAACCTCATGTTTTTCCTCTTTCTGCCCAGTCTACAGGAGTCCCTGCTGCAGAACGTCGCTTCACTAACCTCACTACCCATTGGCAACAAATACGCTCTCAGATACACTCGTCCATCTCCAGATTCAAGAGGTTTGCCGACCATCATCAAACTAATATTCGTGCCTTTCTGCAGGTGATCATGTCTAGGTCTCTACCCCACTTAGGGCTCACTTCCATTGAGCCGTTAAAAATGGAGCCATAAGCTACCGAAGCGGCTGACAGTTAAAAGTAATTTACGGCTCCATTTTAGTACCAGGTTACCATTGAAAAGGTTACAGCTTTGCGTGCAGTCACTCTTTTCGTGTAAGTAAGCGTTGTGTTAACACTTCCACCCGATGCCGGATGTCTAAAACATTAATAGGTTACTATGGTAACCCGGCCTTACACTTCACTTGATTACATATATGGCGCCGCATACAAGTGCGGCGCATATATTTTACCTGTCGCTCGCTGTTAAAATAAAATCAAACACCTAACACATGCGCAATATCTACCTCTCAACCGCAACCCCCACAGCGCAATAACTAATGTATTAACCCCTAATCAGCCAACCCCCATATCGCAAAGTATCTATTTAAACTATTAACCCCTAATCCGCCATTTACCCACATTGCAATTAACCTAATAAATCTATTAACTCCTAAACCGCTATTAACCCACATCGCAATTAACCTTACATCTATTAACCCCTAAACCGCCATTAACCTACAACACAATAAACCTAATAAATCTATTAACCCCTAAACCACCAAATCCCTAAACGCAAATTACTAATCACTAAGCCCCCTAACCTAACACCACTTAATTAACCCCATTACATAAATTCAAATAATCCGAAATTACAATTAAAATAAAAAAAACTAACATTACTTTAAAAATAAAAAAACTAAGTTTAAATTAAACTAAAATTAATAAAAAAATTAAAAAAGTCTAACATTACATAAAATAATAAACCAAATGATCAAAAATAAAACAATTAAACCCAATCCCTATGAAAATAAAAATACCCCCTTATCTAATACTAAACTACCAATAGCCCTTAAAAGAGCATTTTGTAGGTCATTGCCCTAAGTTAAACAGCAATTTTACCTTTTAAAAAAGTTCCCCCTATTAGTAAAACTCCCCACCCACCAAACCCCCCAAAATAAAAAAACCTAACACTAAAAAATCCTAAACTACCCATTGCTCCTAAAGGGGCATTTGTATGGGCATTGCCCTTAAAAGGATTTATTGTTTTAATTGTAATGTAGAATTATTTAAATTTATGCTATTGGGTTAATTTAGGTGGTGTTAGATTAGCGGCCTTAGTGATTAATTATTTGCGATATGGGGGCATGGCGGTTTAGAGGTTAATAGTTTAAATAGATACTTTGCGATATGGGGGTTGGTGGATTAGGGGTTAATGGTTTTAATAAATACTTTGCGGTATGGGGGATTAGGGGTTAATAGTTTTAATAGCTAGTTTGTGTTGTGGAGCTTGGCGGTTTAGAGATTAATACATTTATTATAAGTTGTGATGTGTGGTGGATGGCGGGGTTTTGACGTGTCGGGTTAGATTTCAATGAGAAAAAGGTTTCAAAGAGCACCTTTTTTCCTGTTTTACACCTAGATGAGATGGGTGTAACTTTTGGTACTGTATCGGCAGCCTCCGACAGTGTAGTAACGGTTTGCACGGGCATTGGAAACCGGGTATTATTTAAAGATTAGCGGCTTATGATACTTTGTATGGTACACGATAATGTTTTCGGCAGCCGGAGATTGGTAGCTGAAATTGAGTTATAACGGGCCGTTGGAAGCAGTCGATAAACAATATTGCTTCTGACAGCTTATTTAACGGTTTGCAAGTGCACGCAAACCGAATTACGACTCAATGAAAACAAGCTTATATTCACTTACGTCAACCTTGTGAAAAATTAGGGCCTCGATATATTGGTCCTTATAAAGTCCTCAAAAAGACATTCTCCTGTTGCCTACAGAGTGGCCTTGCCTAAGGCCTTGCACATTCCCCTGGTCTTTCACATCTCCCTGCTCAAACCCTACACGAATCACGAATAGATATACTCGACTCAGACGTCATCCTCCTCTACTCCTGATTCATGGTGAACCAGAGTTTGAGGTTGCCAAGATCCTGGAAACCAGAACCAAACGCAGGCAACTCCAATACCTTGTACACTGGAAGGGTTACTCTGTGGCGGAGCGTTCCTGGGTCCCTGCTTGTGATGTGCATGCTTCATCTTTGGTCTCCAGGTTCCATGCTGCTCACCCTTAGAAGCCAAATCTGGTACCCGGAGGGAACCCTTGAGTGGGGGGCTATGTCACGCCGCTCCTCACGCTCCGTTGGGCTGCTCCTTTGCTATGGCTGTTGCGTGGGACACAGCGCTTGCTGTGGGCATTGCCGCACGCCAATTCTCCTCGGATCCTCCTTGGCGCAAATCTGCGCCTACAGTATGTAAGTACCTGCATTACTTACATGCTCTACCCAAGTATAGGACTTACTTTGTGTGCTCCTGGTTGCTTATATTTCTGCTGATACTTTGATTGCCTATATTGTTTCTGAACCTTGCTTGCCTCTGACTACTTTCCTGCTTAACCCTTGAACTGCTGATAACTTGGACTGCCTAATTGTTGCTGAACTCTGCTTGTCTCTGACCTCTCTCCTGTTTAACCTCTGAACTGCTGATACCTTGGATCGCCTAATTGTAGCTGAACTCCGCTTGCCTCTGACCACTCTTTTGCTTAACCCCTGAACTGCTGATACCTGGATAGTCTACTTGTTGCTGGACTCTGCTTGTCTCTGACCATTTTCTGCCTTACCCTTTTTGCCATGAAGGACTGCCCTGTCTACCGTGAGTACTGCTTACCTCATTTCTTACCTCTCACTTTGTTCTGGGATATTTCCTTATCCTTCCACTTGACGCTGGGATAAGAGGACTACTGGCCAAGTTTGGTCTGATAGGGGAATTTTCCGTGAGCATAACATAAATTCAGCTTTGAATCTCAAGACTCTAAAAAATCTGTATAAATATTTATCCACTCCAAATTTATCACATTCCTTAATGAGACAAGAAGAAAGTCCTTTAGTCAGTTTATACTGTGAAATATTTACCACCAAAGTCTCTCTATTATTTAGCTGGGACTCATCATGATTTATCTGAGTATAGGATGAAATATCTTCCCCTATTTGTGGGTCCTCCAGTTGTATCTTCCTCCCTGCTGTTGTTGTGGTCTAAATGTCTCCGTTTGGCAGTTCCAGGTGCTCCGTGTGCCCATTTGTTGACCTCTTTGCAGGGCGATGTTTCCACCATCCCCTTCTGTGTCTCCTTCGGATCCAGAGCCCAAAAAACTTTCTCCGGAGGATATGGAATCTGTAGCTTCCTTTCAAGCATTCAGTTCTGGCAATGGTTTCCTCCAGCATTGCTTGTCACGTGATCCATGATCACGTGACCAGTTGTAGACTCTGTCATTGGCAATTCTTCAAGTGTATTAACCTGACACCGCATTAAACCTAAAGCACCAAACCCGAAGCATCTTACATATATTTTACATTCCTATATTCATCAGATAGAAAAAAAATAATGAATATATATATGTCAAGGTAAGAGTCCAGCACTAAAACCCAATTTATTTTCACGCAGTGTGCCTGTCACAGTGGAGTATCTGCATTCCTCCAGGTAATACAGTCCATATAGAAAGTTGTCACATCACCACAGTAGTTTTAGGTGAGAATTTCTTTATTCATTCAGAGAGGCCGACGGATGGGCACACGGAGCACCTGGAACCGCCAAACGGAGACATTCAGACCGCAACAACAGCAGGGAGGAAGATACAACCGGAGGACCCACAAATAGGTTTAGATATGTCATCCTATACACAGATAAATCATGATGAGTCCCAGCTGAATAATGGAGATACTTTGATGGTAAATATTTCACAGTATAAGCTGACTAATGCAGAGAATAGTCTCCTTACTAAAGGACTTTCTTTTTGTCCCATTAAGGAATGTGATAAATTTGGAGTGGATAAAGATTTATACAGATTATTTAGAGTCTGGATATTGAAAGCTGAATTTGTGTAATACTCATGGAAAATTTACCTATCAGACCAAACCTTGAGATTGAAAGCTCTATTTGAAAATAAAGATAAATGTGTGAAAATTAATTATACTAAATCCGATTCCACAGCCCTTGATTTAAATATGGTTGGCAATAATAAAACATCTACCTACATCCCCCCTACTAGTAATCCAGGGGTTGAAACTTTTGTTAAATTTGTACAAAGCGATGAATATGCTGTTTTTAAAAAAATTGGATTAACCTCAGAGTTGAGACAATATAATCTGACAAGAGGGAGGAGCTATTTTAGGCTAAAAAAACAAAGAAATCACCATTAAAAGTGTGGACAAGGGATGAGCTGTTGTAATATTAGATACAGAGTATTATGTTCAGGAGATTTTACAACAATTATCTGATGGTGGTGCATATGAAATCCTAGACCACGTCACCACAAACCTTTAAATGATATTCAGAAGGAAATATAAATTATTCTAGATAGAGCAATTAATTATGGCATTATTACTAAACAAGTATATGATTATTTGTGGCCAAAAGTTCTAGTAACCCCTGTTTTTTACACAAAAGTCATAAAAATCTTTTACATCCACCAGGCCGGTCCATAGATAACACTGAATCAATTTTTTTCTAACATTTAAATTTTTCTAGACAGGATTTTATTTCCAATGGTACAACTTCAAAAATCTTGAATTAAAGATACAAATTACTTTCTAGAAAAGTCTGAAAATATTACAATTGCAGACTCCTATATTATTTTCTCCCTTGATGTTGTCAGCCTATATACATCTATCCCCATGAGGCAGGTTCAAATACCATTCAAGGTTTACTGTAAGGGAATGAGTTATACAATTCTTTGCAATGTGATTTCTTTGAAGATTTATTGATATTGGTTCTCTATTGTAATTACTTCCTTTTCCATGATACCTATTACATACACAAAAGGGGTACTGCAATGGGCTTCAATGTGGCACCCTCATATGCAAATCTTTTCATGAGTGGTTTTGAGAACAGATATGTCTATGATAACTATTTATTTAAAGTCTTTGCTCCAATTTGTGGAGGACATTGATTCCTGCATGTCAGGTTTAATATTTACCATTACCCATTCATATGAGGAAATACGATTTTTGTATACTAGAGTATACAAACAGGGGGAGAGATTAATTACTGACCTATACGTAAAATCTAGTGGTAGGAATACCTTGTTAAGGTTTGATAGTTATTATCCTGATAGTGTGTTCCAACCAATACCCAAAAGTCAGATGCTGCGTACAAAAATAAATTGTTAAAGATCAGGACAAGTTACCTGATAGGCTTCAATTTATGGGAAAAAAGGTTTGTTGAAAGAGGATATCCAGAAAATTTGATTGAACACACTATCAGGAGTCTCTCTACTGATGAAGGTGATGCTATACAACCTTCACATAACAATAAAAAGGTAGATTGTTTCTTCCACTGAATATAGTAACAGGAGTAGAGATATTTTTAAAATTGTCAGAAAACATTGGTATCTTCTATCTAAATATAACCCCAATGTAGAGTAATTTCAGTTAACTCCTATACCATCATATCGCAGGGTGAAGAACCTCAGAGATGATTTTATTAGAGCCGACGTTGGCACTATTAAACTTACATCAATTAATTACCTTACTACTCCTAATAAGGGATGTTACCCTGTCTTTATTGTATACAGTATAAATCTTTAATTAGGGGCAAATACCTGGCCCAAAATGATAAAAGAAAGAAAAGAATTGAAAATAAATTGCCTTTACACTTGTCAGACAGATTATGCCATCTATTTACTTAAATGTCAGTGTGGGCTATGTTATATTTGTGAGACAACCCAGGCTGTCAGAGACAGATTATTCCAAAACAAAACACCAATTGGATATAAGGATATGACCCTGCCTGTCTCTGCTCAAATTACACAAATGAATCATACTATCAGCCAACTCCGTTTCCAGGTCATTGAGCATATTCCACAGTACAGGAGGGGTGGGAATAGAGAACTTAGGTTAAAAGAGAAGGAAGTATGGTGGATTAAATTCTTAAATACCCTTCATCCTAATGGTCTGAGTAGGGACTATGATTTACATTTATTTGTATTAAAGTTATTAAGTATGTTCCTACTGTCGCCACTAGATGTCACTGCCCCATTACTAATAAGCCTAGAAAGGCAAAGGTTAAAATGCATTTGAGGCATACTGTGATTTGATTGGTCCAGTTAGGCTTTTTAAATGTCTGTGTTCACCTGTTTGGTTATGCATGATTGCATGATTAAGGACCATGTGGGTTCGAAACATCATACCTGTTTGAGGCTTTTGTATCCTCTGAATGAATAAAAAAATTCTCACCTAAAACTACTGTGGTGCTGTCACAACTTAATTAAAAATTTTCTGTATGTGTAGAACATTGGAATATGAAATATGTACTGTAAATACACAGCAAAACACATTATTAAATATTAATATTGATTAAATATGGTTATTCATGTTTTCAGGTATTTGACTGTAGGAAAAAAGGGGGGAGGCTTAGCGCTCAAAAAACAGGAGCAGTTTGACTGGAGATGGTTATTTAAAAAGTGATTAAATATTACATTTATATGAAATATCAAAATATTGCTAAAAATATATACAATTTATTAATAGATTTCTAAAAACAAACAGAGATGTGCTGCCACAGGTGACTTAAATAATCAATGATAAAACAATCATAAAATGTCTAAAATTCAACGTCCTGATGATAAATAATGCTAACATATGTTTTTAACACAAAACAGTTGGATGAAATGAATGTTAACATATGCCCCAAAACATTGGTAAATTAAGAGGTATGTCAATGGACGATATGAGGGAAATAAGTTTATAAATATTCCCTTAAGGAGTGTGTTATGTGAACAGTGGGATAATGGAATGATATAATTCTGAAATAATCCTCTGATAATGAGTAAGAGAAAGTTCAGAGTCAGCCGCAAATAGTGGCGTTACCTTGAGAAGAGTGTTTCTGTTTTCAGGATACAGTTGCAGTTTCATCAACCGGATGTTTAAACAATACTCCTCTTGTATGTCCTCTGAATGAGTGTGAGACAAAGTCTTCTCTTTACTGGTTTTCCAGATGCTGGGCTGTTTTAGACGATCTGTGTTTCGTTTACACTGTCTCCAAGCCTTAAGTTAAAAGCCTCCTGACACTTGTGAAAGCTTTCAGGGTATACTCCAGCACGAACTGTGGTTCCTGGTTTGAGCAGATTAAAGAAACTTCAAGTGGGTGTTAGGGTTGAAGTTCCTTTACTCTCTCCTGGATCTCCGCCAGAGTAATCGAACTGTGGCACAATATGCCATCGAGTTTTGCACCTTGGCACTTGAGACCACTTGGGATGGCAGTGCTCTCAAGGCAGCCTTCAGGAGAGGCTTGCATGAACGCATCAAGGATGAACTCACTTATCATGGTGTTCCTTTTCGCCTTGGATGACTTTATATCACTTTGTATCAGACTAGATTCTTGCTTCCAGGAGAGACAAGCTGAAAGAGACATAACATGTAGAATCTTTCCCTCTTGTCCTCCTACTCTATCCTCTATCCCTCCAGCACCTCCAGTTACCTCAGTAGAGGAACCCATGGATCTCTCCTCCTTCAAATCCACAGAGTCTGAAAGACAGAGAAGAAGGATATTGAGGCTATGCTTTTATTGTGGCTCTAGCTCCCACCAACTAAAGAATTGTGATATTTGGCCGGGAAACTGGGGTACCTCTAAGCATGGTCACTACTAAATCCCCTCACTCCTCTCGGATCCTGGTACCTGTTACCCTTACCTTCCTTCAGAATTCTGTCCATGCTCATGCCTTCATTGATTCAGAGGCAGCTGGAAATTTTCTGGATCACCGTTTTATGATTCAGGCAGGATTACCTTTTCTACAGAAAAGACATTGTCTCAAAATAACTACTCTAGATGGCACTCCCCTTGGTTCAGGGTTAATCCATTTCGAATCAGCACCCCTAATGCTGACTGTGGGAGTCCTTCATTCCGAACATTTGCAGTTTGATGTCATTCATTCCCCAGCACAGCCTGTCATCCTTGGTCTTCCACAGTTTGACTGGGCTGAGGGACATTTGACCTCCTGGGGTACCTCCTGCTTCCACTCCTGCCTTGCTAAAGTTACTCCTCTGCTCCGCATCCCCATAGCCATTCTACAGACCCTTTCAGGCCTTCCCTCAGTATATGCAGATTTTACAGATGTGTTTGAAAAGAAAGCAGCTGATGTGCTGCCACCCCACTGTCCTTACGACTGCAAAATTGACCTCTTTCCTGGAGCTCCACTTCCTAAAGGGAGGACTTATCCACTCTCCAAAGCGGAAACCAAGTCCACGGAGGAGTATATTCAAGAGAACCTAGCTAAAGGTTTCATTCGCCCTTCCTCCTCTCCTGCCAGGGCTGGCTTCTTTTTCGTCAGTAAGAAGGATTGTGGGCTCAGACCCTGTATTGAATACAGGGCCTTAAACAACAACACTAGCAAGAATACCTTGTAATGCCCTTTGGGCTGTGTAATACCCCTGCAGTCTTCCAGGCATTTGTCAACTATGTCTTCTGTGACCTCCTCAATCGCACTGTGATTCAGTTCCTTGGCTATGTCATCTCAAAGGAGGATTTTGCCATGGATCCTTCTAAGCTCACCACAGTTCTGGAATGGCCTCAACCCACTTCATTAATGGAACTAAAGAGATTCTTGGGGTTCTCCAATTATTACCGCAAGTTTATAAAGAACTTTTCCCAAATAGTCGCTCCACTCACTGAGTTGACAAAACGGAACAAAGACTGTAAAAATTGGCCTCCTGAAGCTATAGATGCTTTCTCTCATCTGAAAAAGGCCCTTTGTTCTTCTCCTGTGCTCCGCCATCCTGATCCTGACTTGCAGTTCACTTTAGAGGTTGATGCCTCCGAGATAGGAGCTAGAGCAGTTCTAACCCAAAGGGATCCTTTGAGCTCCAAGTTGCACTCTGTAGCCCTTTTCTCTAAACGCTTTACTCCTGCAGAGAGGAAATACAATGTGGGTAATCATGAACTCTTAGTCATTAAAATGGCCCTGACTGAATAGCATCATTGGCTAGAGGGTACTGCCAATCCCATTCAGATTCTCACTGACCAGAATTTGACATACCTAGAGACTGCTCATCGACTCAATCCTTGACAGGCCAGGTGGGCTTTGTTCTTTTCCTGTCTTAACTTTGTGGTCTCTTATCTTCCTGGGACCAAAAACAAGAAGGCCGATACCCTTTCAGTTTCCTCAGTCTAGTGATTCCTCTGAAGCTCCTTTTGAACACATCATACCCCCCACCTGTGTGGTTGCTCAACTGAACACATCTCTTCTTCAGAGACTGCAACTTGCCCAGTCTAGAAAGCCTCCTGAAGCCCCCGTGGCTCCCGATATCTTCTTTGTACCTCTGAACCTACGCACTCCTGTGCTATCCTGGGCTCATGATAGTAAACTTTCAGGACATCCAGGTTTGACAAGGACTTTTAAGCTTCTTTCCCAACATGTATCGTGGCCTACAATGAAGTCTGGTGCTCAGTAATACAGTATTATGTGAAAGCCTGAACGACTTGTGCTGCCAACAAAACTCCATGATCCTTGCCTCCTGGCTTACTCCAATCGTTGTCCATTCCCAAACAATCGTGGACACACATAACAATGGACTTTATTGTGGACCTCCCTCCATCTGACCATCATACGATTATCTGGGTTGTGGTGGATTGATTTTCCAGACTGGCTTATTTTGTACCCTTAAAGAAACTGCCATCTGCCCAAGAATTATCGTCTCTACTTCTGTTGCATGTGGTACGACTTCATTGCATTCCTGTGAATATTGTTTCGGACAGAGTTCCACAATTCACCTCTACTTTTTGGAGAGCCTTTTGCAAGTTGATTAGAACCACTGTTTCCTTGTCTTCTGGCTAACATCCTCAGACTAATGGGCTAACAGAGAGTAAATCAAGATCTCAAAGCCTATCTCAGAACCTTTGTTATTTCTCTCCATACCAACTGGTCTGAGTTGTTACCCCTAGCTGAGCTGGCAAGGAACACTCATTGGCAATCTTCTCTACGATGTTCTCCATTTCAAGCCGCAGCAGGTTACCAACCTCTTGTCTTTCCTCTTTCCACTCAGTCCACAGGGGTTCCTGCTGCAGACCGACACATTACTAATCTCACTACTCATTGGCAAAGTATTCGCTCTCAGTTACGTTCAGCTGTCTCCAGATACAAGAGGTTTGCTGATCATCATCGAGCTACTGTTCGTGCCTTTTTGGTAGGAGAACGTGTCTGGGTCTCTACTTGACATATTTGTCTACGTCAACCCAGTCACATACTTTATCGGTCCTTACAAGTTTCTGAAAAGACTGTCTCCTGTTGCCTACAAAGTGGGCTTACCTAGAATTTTGCGCACACACCCTGTCTTCCACATCTCACTACTGAAGCCCTACATCAAGAATAGATATACTCGGCTCCAAGCTCATACTCCTCCACTCCTGGTCCATGGTGACCCTGAATATGAGGTTGCTAAGATCCTGAACTCCAGATACAGGTGCAGACAACAGATCGTTCCTGGGTTCCTGCCCGTGATGTGCATGCTCCATCTTTGATCTCCAGATTCCATCCTGCTCATCCTTTGAAGCAGTCTCCGGTTCCCGGAGGGAACCCTTGAGAGGGGGGCTATGTCGCGCTGCTCTGGCTGTTGCCAGGGACGTGACGCTTGCTACTCTAGCCGTTGCTAAGAAGGAAGTCGGCTACTGTATGTGTGCGGCGGTGAAGTCATCGCCGCACATCTCTTTTCCTCTGGAACCGGTCAGGATCACATGTGGCACGAATCCTGAACCTATGTAAGTTGCTCACGTTCTACCTATCCCTGCCCAAGTATAGGTGCTACTGTGTGTGCTCCTGGGTGCTATTCTCTGTGTAACACCCTTTCCTGACTTTCCCTGAGGTAGGTGATAGTGTAATGCTGTCTACCTGTTTTGTGTATGAGAACTAAGCCTCCGCAGAGTGGGAGTAGGAGGGGGGGTTGAAATCAGGTATATAAGGGATGCCTGTATGACGCAGTGCCTCCACCTATAGGGGACACCCTAGAGTAATAGGGTGTGGAGTCCTATAAGATTTTAGTACAAAAACAAGTAATAACCACACAAGAAATTTTCAAATAAAATGCTGGTTTCATTATTATAAAGTGTTTAACCAATAACATACAGTTTAACAAATACAAATAATAATATTAATCACAATAACTTCTTATGACATCAGTATACCTTTTTTTTTTACTCAGAAGTCCTTCATGAGCTTATGAAATAATAAACACAACTGTTGTTGTAAAATACTTTGAGGTGGTGCTGTACAATACAATTTCATATACTTAATAGAATTTAGTTGAGGTAATTATCCCTTGCTGCTTGTGAACGAAGCTAGAGAGCGCTGCTTGTGATCAATGCAATGCTCAAAAACTTCTCAGAAATACTGAATAACATAAGTCTCTATCTTGTTACTGAATTTCAGCAATCTACTTGCCTCATATTGCAAAGCCAGTCACTCTTTTACTACAGACAGCTGCAGAAAAAACTCACAGTTATGCCCTTATGTAATGTAGCTTTATAAATCCAGTTAGTGTACTTGTGCAAACTGTTCAGGCAGAATAACTTCTAGAATATTCTCTGGGTTATCTCTTTAATATACAACACACTCAGTTACTTCCTTATGTAATGAAGCTGTGCAATCCAGTTAGTGTATTTGTGCAAACTGTTCAGGCAGAATAACTTCTAGAATATTCTCTGGGTTATCTCTTTAATATATAACAAACTCTGCAGCACATCAGATATGACTAGTCTATCTTTTCTTTTGCATTTAGATAACATGAAGTTATGGAGATCTTAAAACAGCAGATAATGGCTGACACACTCACTGTACAAATAAAGGTTCCAACTCTGCAGCAGCCACATGTAGCAATGTCTGAACTGTCTCTGGAATATATGCATTCAGTCTGAATAACTTCTTTCAGCTTGGAAACAGCAACTTTCTTCTCCCATCTCCAAGTCTGTGCAAACTCCACACTTCTCTTAACACCAATTTCTCCTCACAAACTAAAAACTCCTCCCCCTTCCCAGATGGCATTTCTCTTCCTTAATACAATTATTACAACAGTCATCTTGGGTAAGGTCCTTACATACTCCCCCCAGAAAAAGAAACTTGCTGTCCCCAGCAAGGGGTACAAGAGCAACATCATCAATACATTTTCTTTAGCAAGTCTACTAACAAAATCACATATTCATCATGAGTCAAATTATGGTTAGGATATACATCTTTCAAAACATATCGTACAGCAGATGTTAGAGCAGGCAACAAGGGTTCAACATTATAACCAGAGTTTCCTAGTGTATCATATGTCAATTTCTTTGGGGGATGTCTTTCTTGTGGGTCTTTTCTCTCTATAGGGACTTCTACTATCATAATGTATAGGGTTTGGAGATTCCCTATCTGGTATAGGACTGTTAGGGAAGGATGGCATGTCAGGTTCAGAGGTTGGGGCAACAGAGGAGGCATGCTCATCATTATAGGTCTCTCTTTGCAATGGAGATCTCATTTCAGGGTCCGATTGAATTGATGAGTCTTCATGTGGGATACTATATTCATTATTATTTGACATGCTTGGGCCTTGGTCCTCATGATATGTAACATCATGCTGGAATTGAGGTATAGGTAACAAATGATTCCGATGCCATGTCTTCACAACACCATTTTCATCTGCTATCTGAAAAACTGGAAGACCTGGCAATTGTCTGACTATTCTATAGATACTACAGGGAGTGCAGAATTATTAGGCAAGTTGTATTTTTGAGGATTAATTTTATTATTGAACAACAACCATGTTCTCAATGAACCCAAAAAACTCATTAATATCAAAGCTGAATAGTTTTGGAAGTAGTTTTTAGTTTGTTTTTAGTTATAGCTATTTTAAGGGGATATCTGTGTGTGCAGGTGACTATTACTGTGCATAATTATTAGGCAACTTAACAAAAAACAAATATATACCCATTTCAATTATTTATTTTTACCAGTGAAACCAATATAACATCTCAACATTCACAAATATACATTTCTGACATTCAAAAACAAAACAAAAACAAATCAGTGACCAATATAGCCACCTTTCTTTGCAAGGATACTCAAAAGCCTGCCATCCATGGATTCTGTCAGTGTTTTGATCTGTTCACCATCAACATTGCATGCAGCAGCAACCACAGCCTCCCAGACACTGTTCAGAGAGGTGTACTGTTTTCCCTCCTTGTAAATCTCACATTTGATGATGGACCACAGGTTCTCAATGGGGTTCAGATCAGGTGAACAAGGAAGCCATGTCATTAGATTTTCTTCTTTTATACCCTTTCTTGCCAGCCACGCTGTGGAGTACTTGGACGCGTGTCATGGAGCATTGTCCTGCATGAAAATCATGTTTTTCTTGAAGGATGCAGACTTCTTCCTGTACCACTGCTTGAAGAAGGTGTCTTCCAGAAACTGGCAGTAGGACTGGGAGTTGAGCTTGACTCCATCCTCAATCCGAAAATGCCCCACAAGCTCATCTTTGATGATACCAGCCCAAACCAGTACTCCACCTCCACCTTGCTGGCGTCTGAGTCGGACTGGAGCTCTCTGCCCTTTACCAATCCAGCCACGGGCCCATCCATCTGGCCCATCAAGACTCACTCTCATTTCATCAGTCCATAAAACCTTAGAAAAATCAGTCTTGAGATATTTCTTGGCCCAGTCTTGACGTTTCAGCTTGTGTGTCTTGTTCAGTGGTGGTCGTCTTTCAGCCTTTCTTACCTTGGCCATGTCTCTGAGTATTGCACACCTTGTGCTTTTGGGCACTCCAGTGATGTTGCAGCTCTGAAATATGGCCAAACTGGTGGCAAGTGGCATCTTGGCAGCTGCACGCTTGACTTTTCTCAGTTCATGGGCAGTTATTTTGCGCCTTGGTTTTTCCACACGCTTCTTGCGACCCTGTTGACTATTTTGAATGAAACGCTTGATTGTTCGATGATCACGCTTCAGAAGCTTTGCAATTTTAAGAATGCTGCATCCCTCTGCAAGAGATCTCACTATTTTTGACTTTTCTGAGCCTGTCAAGTTCTTCTTTTGACCCATTTTGCCAAAGTAAAGGAAGTTGCCTAATAATTATGCACACTTGATATAGGGTGTTGATGTCATTAGACCACACCCCTTCTCATTACAGAGATGCACATCACCTAATATGCTTAATTGGTAGTAGGCTTTCGAGCCTATACAGCTTGGAGTAAGACAACATGCATAAAGAGGATGATGTGGTCAAAATACTCATTTGCCTAATAATTCTGCACTCCCTGTATTCCTCCATCTAGGAGCTAACTTGTGCTTGCCTGGTATCCCTAAATTCGGTAAAAGGACACGGTCTCCTGGTTGCAAATCCTGATGTTTTATTCTCTTGTCATATCGTTGCTTATTAGCCTCATTTAATCGAGCAATAGCTTCTTCAGCCAACTTATAAGCTGTTTGTAAACTTTCTTGTAATCGCCTGACATACTGATAGTGATTCTTATGAGAAACTCCATCTGATGACACCCCTAACTGGAGATTTATAGGTAGTCTCGCTTCTCTCCCAAACATAAGGAAGTATAGTAAATAACCTGTGGAATCATGTCGGGTGCAATTGTAGGCATGAACTAGTGCTTCTACTTGACGACTCCAAGTTCTCTTTTCAGACTCTGGCAGGGTCCCTAACATATTTAGCAAAGTTCTGTTAAACCTCTCAGGCAAGGCATCTCCTTCTGGATGATTGGGAGAAGTTCTTGTCTTCTTAATGTCCAAAACATTCATCATTTCTTTCATGAGGCGACTCTCAAAGTCTCTACCTTGATCAGAATTTAGTTTCTTAGGAAGACCATAATGAATGAAAAACCTTTCCCAAAGAACTCTAGCCAAGGTACTAGCCTTCTGGTCCTTTGTTGGGTAGGCTTGAGCATAACAGGTATAGCGATCTGTTACAATAAGAACATTTCCAATGCCATGAGAATCTGGCTCAATGCACAAAAAGTCCATGCAAACGAGATCCATGGGACCTTCACTTTTCAGATGACCCATAGAGGCAGCTCGAGTTGGAAGAGTTTTCCTCTGTACACATCTAAAACATTTATAAATGTAGTCTTCTACATACTCTCTCATCTTTGGCCAATAACATCTATCCTGCAAGAGGCCAAACATTTTTTCTATCCCAAGATGTCCGTGCTGATCATGCAAGGATGACAGAACAAGTTTGGCAGGTAACACCAATTGTCTTCGATCTGGATGATTGTGGTATTTAACTACTCGAAACAGAAGTCCATCTTTAATTTGAAACGTATCCCACTCTCTATTTAGTGGACCAGACCATTCCCTAGGAATTCTCTTCAGTAAGTGTGGGCTATCAGTTTGAACAGCTTTGCGAAGTAGTCCAATTAAAGGATCTTGTTCCTGTGCATTTATTAATTCTTCAGGAGGTATTCGAGACCATCTGGCTAATTCCACTACAGATGGTTTACAATAATATACAGGCTTGTGGATGACACCCTAATGAATCTACTGCTCTCAAATCTGAAAAAACAGGGGTTTTATCTTTGAAGATACTAGTTTTGAAGAATGCTCTCACACCAAGTGAAGGAATTTCTTCTCATTGAGAATCACCTGTTTGTTCTGGTAGTCCTGGTCGTCGGGACATGCATCAGCCCCTATATTCTTAGGCCCTGGCTTGTAACGTAACTTAAAAGTGTAATTTGATAGTGCAGCCAACCACCGATGACCGGTTGCATCCAACTTTGCTGTAGACAAGATGTAGGTAAGTGGATTATTATTATCTGTTCAAACTTCAAATTCTACTCCATAAAGGTAATTGTGGAGTTTATCCACTACTGCCCATTTCAGAGCCAAGAACTCAAGCTTGTGATCTGGACAATTCTGTTTACTCTTCAACAAACTCCTACTTAGATAAACAACAGGTCTCAACCCTCCAGGGTACTCTTGGTCTTGTGTGTGTGTATAAATGTATATATATTTATAATTTGTGTGTGTGTGTATAAATATATATATATATATATATATATATGTATGTGTGTGTGTGTGTATGTATATATATATATATATATATATATACACACATCCATTTTTATATATATATATATATATATATATATATATATATATATATATATATACACACACATATACATACACACACACCATACATACACATATATACACACATACATACATACACACACATATATATACACACGTACATACACACGGAGTGACTTACATTTCTCCTGGGGAAATGTAAGTCAGTCCGGCAGTACGGTTGTAGCACTGACAAGCATATTGTCTCAAAGATATCTTTTCAACCTCCTCACGTAAAGTTGGGTGTAACGACTTGTCTATGTCTTGCCCTTCAACCTCCATCATGAATTTCCGTAGCAAAGAATGTACATATTTTGTGTTGGTCCCTAGAATTATAGGGGCTTTGGAATCTTTGCAGGTTTCTGGGCAGATTAAAGCCTTCACTTTCATGGGGTATATTTTACTAGTATGTAACTTGACTATACTAATGACTACAGTGACAACTCCATCAACAGCACACCTATTTCCACCCACACCTCTTAAATCAATTTGAGAGGGAGGCCTGATTTTAAGATGTTTAAGGTGAGTATCATAAAAACTACGATAGATGGGGGGGGCGGAGCCTTTAGCTGTTGCAGTAGGACGTGTGTCTGAAGAGCTCCTGGTCTAATATAGTTATTTTGAAGTTGATTCTTAACTTTAATTTGATTTTCCTTTTGAGAATTATATGTTATGCAACCTAGTGACACTCAAGAGGAGACTAGAGACATTTGGCACATAACGGACCTACCTATGTTCCTCAGCTGACTACCCTACGATTGACCACGAGGTTGAGAGGCCTCTATGGACTAACTGCTGGTGTCGTCAAAGCTGCCGCATATATTCCCCCCCAGGACCCTGGGTTATCAAACCAGTTCATTAGCAACTGGCCTGTTCTACAGTCAATCTTTGTCATAACTAATTTCTTTCCAACATGGCAACCGCAACTCACATTACCCTGATGGAAGTTGAAGCCCTTCTAATTTCACATTTTGAGAAAATCGCTACAGCTTGGGACACTGAATTTAAGAGCCTACGCACTATTGCCAGATCTTTCACTACCTCAGCAAGTAAAGTCAATGAGTCGCGGCTTCCTGAAAAAGAGCGATGCAACACGCCACAAGCTCCGATGCAACCGTCACTGTCACTTACTGTTATAACTACTAGCTCGGTACATGCAAGAGAGGTTCTAGATGAACATGAGATCCATGGGGGTAGTACCACTGACCAGGCTCTCTATTCTGACCCCGGCAGCTACAAGGAGTTGAGAAACCAAATGCAGATAGCTACCCCTCCTGGCCCTTTAACGGAGGCCAATTTAGGAATGGAACATCACTTCTTACCTAGCATGGGCAGTGGCAGCGACAACTATACCCCTGACTCAAATGTTGTGATGTTGCAGCCTACTGCCCGGGTAGCTATACTATCAACACAGGGGAATAGTGAGTGCGGTCTACCAGCCTGTTATACCTACGCTAAAGGCAGCGTGATATTCGACTTTGAGCCACCATCCATTGCCGTTGGGGATTTCGGATTAGAAGGTATGTCACAAGCCTTTAAAAGAGCACCGGTTAAAATCCTCCAGGCTGAGAGGCTAGCCAATCTAGAGAAGTCACAGTCGAGCCCTACAGTTCACTACCCTCACCAAGCCCCGTACACAGAGATCACCTGGCTACTGCCTGCTGACTATCCGGCTCCATGCTACAATGCAAACTTTCCTCCCTGTAATGCTGAATCTCTATTCCATCGGGCTATGAACTCACTTCACTTCGCCCTCTGTGTGTTCCGGGCTGGAATTGGTTAATGAGGGGTCACATCTCATGCATATTGGCCCGGATCTATGAGGATGCCCTGGAGTCTCCCTAGCATGCCGCAAGCAACTATACATATATTTTTTTATTTACTGAAATGACTTTCTTATGCATCAGACAGTGTGAGAGTGGTAACGAGATTGCTAGAGTCTACACCGGTTAGTTACATACATGGCCATATTAGCAGTCTTGGAACACTGAGATTTATCTTCCCAAGTATTAAAAATGTTATTAAGTCTTGACCCCTAAGAGAACTGTTTGCTTGTAAGTCCTACAACATCCATTATGCATGCCTTCTACTCATATTGTGCATTCCATGGTACTGACATTTTGTGGCAGGCATATTCTTGCATGTTGGCGATTATACCTTTAGTTGGCTGTTCTTTTCTGTTTTTTTTTTTTTTTTCTCTTTTCTTACCTATTAAATGTATTAGTGTTATGGCCCCATTGTACCATGAGCTGTTAAGCTGATAGTTTCATAAGTACATATTCACTCCTCTATGTACAGTCCAAATACTTAGTCCTATGTATTATAATACTTGGTGGTATAGTATGTACATAGAGAATGTAATGCTCTCTGTCTGCTTTGCATATCATGTGTATTTGTACTATATTTCCACACCCCCTTTCAGTTATGATTGTTTTGAGTTTAATTTAAATCTAAAAATTGAGGTTTGGCAGCTGAGACCCAAAAGTGGTCCCTTAAAATTAGACACCCCCTATTCCATTGATTCTTGCTGTTGGGGTCCAAAAGTGACCTCCAGAGCCATCTTGGAGGTGCTCAGTACATAAGGCAGCTCATATATACAGGACTATTAGTTCTTGGTTGTCTCTGAAAAGTACAGATAGTGTATGTTATTCATTCTACTAAATGAGTCTTGTATTTTATTAAAAAAAAAAAAAAAAACTACGATAGATTATGGTGCACTAAAATCCAGTGTCCAACAGCGCTTGTGTAGAAATGTTACAAACTTTTACTCCAATTAAAGCCCTTGGCCCAGCTACATAATCTTCAGATAAATCAAATGAAATATCAGTCATTCCCTTCTTCTGAGAGACTGTAAGGCTTCCCAATAAATCACCAGCATATGAGTGTATTTTGCTGGGGCAATCCTTTGAGAAATGGCCTATCTCTCCACAAGTGAAACAACTCAATTTCTTTTGGTGCTTGAGAGTGCAATTGGGCTCTAAGAAAGATGGCTATTGGGTGGTCTGGTATAATGCCACGAAGGAACTGATCTTGCCTCCGTTTATTCATATCTTGTCGGGTCACCAACCCTTTTAGAACCAATAATACAAGCTGCTCATGTAGTCTTAATAGAAAATCAGACACCTTCTCTGTCTCTCGCTGCTTAAGTAACCGAAACTTATACAAGAGATCGTCTGGATCTTCAAATAGACTATATAAGGTCTTTAAGAAAGAGATTAACTCTACATCAGTAGCTTCAGGGTGTTCCTCTCTATGGTGTTGCAACAATACTTGTGCTGGTGGCCTAACACTTTCTAAGAGATGCACACGCTTCACTGTCTCTGGGCAGCTCCATTCTTGCAGCACCATGTTAGCATGATCACACCATGCCGCAATACCCTCCTCTCCTAAGGGTACAGGAAGGTTAGTTTCCGGTAACTGTATGTATGTGAGCTGTCTGTGATGCTTGTAGCCAACATCTTCAGAACTTCAGGTAGACTAGACTCCATATTAGATTCATTTTAAGATCCTCTAACACCCTGAACTTCATTTTCCTTAACTATATGCAGTTCTGATTTTATGGCATAAATGAGGGGTAATCTGACTGAAGGTAGTCCTAGTAGCTGTAGCTCAGAGGGGTTGGGTACTTTTAAGAAACGTTGGTTGGTGTCTATTAATATGCTACCCCAAGTGTCATCTGGTACTCTTTTGAATGCTACTATCTTAGGGTACTTATTTAGTTGAAGTGCTCTCTGGAGTGACTCACATAGTTTATCTCGACTGGTTCCTACTGGTATCCAAGTCACAGCCACTGCCTGCTCAATTGGTACCTTTTTCTGCATTGCCCACTCTCTCACCTCTTCTAGTTTTAAAAGATGCATCTCTTCTGATTTTGCCCCGCTTCTCGATCTCAGCAGTGCCTCCATCTGTAACATCCTTTCCTGACTTTCCCTGAGGTAGGTGATAGTGTAATGCTGTCTACCTGTTTCGTGTATGAGAACTAAGCCTCCGCAGAGTGGGAGTAGAAGGGGGGTTGAAATCAGGTATATAAGGGATGCCTGTATGACACAGTGCCTCCACCTATAGGGGACACCCTAGAGTAATAGGTTGTGGGGTCCTATAAGATTTTAGTACAAAAACAAGTAATAACCATACAAGAAATCTTCAAATTAAATGTTGCTTTGATTATTATAAAGTGTTTAACCAATAACATACAGTGTAACAAATACAAATAATAATATTAATCACAATAACTTCTTATGACATCAGTATACCTTTTTTTTTTACTCAGAAATCCTTAATGAGCTTATGAAATAATAAACACAACTGTTGTTGTAAAATACTTTGAGGTGGTGCTGTACAATGCAATTTCATATAAAAAAAATGCCCTACCCTATTCTAAAATTAAAATAGAAAAGCTCTTTTACCTTACCAGCCCTTAAAAGGGCCCTTTGCGGGGCATGCCCCAAAGAATTCAGCTCTTTCGCCTGTAAAAAAAACAACAACATACAATACCCCCCCCACATTACAACCCACCACCCACATACCCCTAATCTAACCCAAACCCCCCTTAAATAAACCTAACACTAAGCCCCTGAAGATCTCCCTACCTTCTCTTCACCACACCGGGTCCCGATCTGTCCAGAAGAGCCTCCGATGTCTTGATCCAAGCCCAAGCGGGGGGCTGAAGACATCCATCCTCCGGCTGAAGTCTTGTTCCAAGCGGGCAGAAGAGGACATCCGGACCGGCAAACATCTTCATCCAAGCCACATCTTCTATGTTCTTCCATCCGATGACGACCGGCTGATCTTCAAGACCTCCAGCGCGTATCCATCCTCTTCTTCCGACGACTAGACGACGAATGAAGGTTCCTTTAAGGGACGTCATCCAAGATGGCGTCCCTCAAATTCCGATTGGCTGATAGGATTCTATCAGCCAATCGGAATTAAGGTAGGAAAATTCTGATTGACTGATTCCATCAGCTAATCAGAATTTTCCTACCTTAATTCCGATTGGCTGATAGAATCCTATCAGCCAATCGGAATTCGATTCCATCAGCCAATCAGAATTTTCCTACCTTAATTCCGATTGGCTGATAGAATCCTATCAGCCAATCGGAATTCGAGGGACGCCATCTTGGATGACGTCCCTTAAAGGAACCTTCATTCGTCGTCTAGTCGTCGGAAGAAGAGGATGGATCCGCGCTGGAGGTCTTGAAGATCAGCCGGTCATCATCGGATGGAAGAACATAGAAGATGCGGTTTGGATGAAGATGTTTGCCGGTCCGGATGTCCTCTTCTGCCCGCTTGGAACAAGACTTCAGCCGGAGGATAGATGTCTTCAGCCCCCGCTTGGGCTTGGATCAAGACATCGGAGGCTCTTCTGGACAGATCGGGACCCGGTGTGGTGAAGGCAAGGTAGGGAGATCTTCAGGGGCTTAGTGTTAGGTTTATTTAAGGGGGGTTTGGGTTAGATTAGGGGTATGTGGGTGGTGGGTTGTAATGTTGGGGGGGGGGGGTATTGTATGTTTTTTTTTACAGGCAAAAGAGATGAATTCTTTGGGGCATGCCCCGCAAAGGGCCCTTTTAAGGGCTGGTAAGGTAAAAGAGCTTTTCTATTCTCATTTTAGAATAGGGTAGGGCATTTTTTTTATTTTGGGGGTCTTTGTTATTTTATTAGGGGGCTTAGAGTAGGTGAAATTAGTTTAAAATTCTTGTAATATTTTTCTAATGTTTGTAAATATTTTTTTATTTTTTGTAACTTAGTTCTTTTTTATTTTTTGTACTTTAGTTAGTTTATTTAATTGTATTTATTTGTAGGTATTGTATTTAATTAATTTATTGATGTAGTGTAGTGTTAGGTTTAATTGTATTTAATTGTAGGTATTTTATTTAATTAATTTATTGATAGTGTAGTGTTAGGTTTAATTGTAACTTAGGTTAGGATTTATTTTACAGGTAATTTTGTAATTATTTTAACTAGGTAGCTATTAAATAGTTATTAACTATTTAATAGCTATTGTACCTGGTTAAAATAAATACAAAGTTGCCTGTAAAATAAATAGAAATCCTAAAATAACTACAATATAATTATAATTTATATTGTAGCTATATTAGGATTTATTTTACAGGTAAGTATTTAGCTTTAAATAGGAATAATTTATTTAATAAGAGTTAATTTATTTTGTTAGAATAAAATTATATTTAACTTAGGGGGGTGTTAGGGTTATGGTTAGACTTAGCTTTAGGGGTTAATACATTTATTAGAGTAGCGGCGAGGTCCGGCCGGCAGATTAGGGGTTAATAATTGTAGGTAGCTGGCGGCGACGTTGTGGGGGGCAGATTAGGGGTTAATAAATATAATATAGGGGTCGGCGCTGTGCGGTCGGCAGATTAGGGGTTAAAAAATTTTAATAGAGTGGCGGCGATGTGGGGGGACCTCGGTTTAGGGGTACATAGGTAGTTTATGGGTGTTAGTGTACTTTAGAGCACAGTAGTTAAGAGCTTTATGAACCGGCGTTAGCCCAGAAAGCTCTTAACTCCCGGCTTTTTTCTGCGGCTGGAGTTTTGTCGTTAGATTTCTAACGCTCACTTCAGCCACGACTCTAAATACCGGGGTTAGAAAGATCCCATTGAAAAGATAGGATACGCAATTGACGTAAGGGGATCTGCGGTATGGAAAAGTCGCGGCTGGAAAGTGAGCGTTAGACCCTTTCCTGACTGACTCCAAATACCAGCGGGCGGTAAAAACCAGCGTTAGGAGCCTCTAACGCTGGTTTTGACGGCTACCGCCAAACTCTAAATCTAGGCGAAAGGTTCCAACTCTGTCTGCAGCAGCCACATGTAGCAATGTCTGAACTGTCTCTGGAATCCATGCATTCAGTCTGAATAACTTCTTTCAGCTTGGAAACTGCAACTTTCTTCTCCCATCTCCAAGTCTGTGCAAACTCCACACTTCTCTTGACACCAATTTCTTCTCACAAACGAAAAACTACTCCCCCTTCCCAGATGGCATTTCTCTTCCTTAATACAATTATTACAACAGCCATCTTGGGTAAGGGCAAGGTCCTTACATCTGTATGTGCTTGATTGTTATATTGTTACTGAACTCTGCCTGCCTGACTACTCTGCTTGCTTAACCCATAAAGAACTGAATTGCCATAACGTTACTGAACGCTGCGTGCCTGACTACTCTGCTTGCTTAACCCCTAAAGAACTGGATTGCCATAACGTTACTGAACTCTGCCTGTCTGACTACTCTGCTTGCTTAACCCCTAAACTACTGGATTGCCATACTGTTGCTGAACTTTGCCTGCCTGACCTCTCTATTGGTTTATCCCTGAACTGTTATATTACTGGTTTTCCTTTGTTCCTGATTCCTGTCTGTTTCCGGTCCTTCTATTGGTTTATCCTTGAACTGCCATTCTGCTGGATTTCCTTCCTGTTACCGCTAAAGACTACCCTGCCTACTGTGAGTACCGCTTACCTCATTTTGCAAACTTTCTTTGCTCTATGATATTTCCTATAATTTCAGCTTGACGCCGGGATAAGAAGACTACTGGCCAAATTTGGTCTGATAGTGGAATATCCCACGGATATTACAACTTTTTATACTTCTTCACATGCCAAAAGCTGCCTCCATTTTTTTTTCTGCAGTTACTTAGTTTTTGTCTGTGTAAAAAAACAAGCAACAACCATCTTTTCAATATTATTTCACCTTACATCTCAATCTGTTCCAGAGATTGTTTGCCTGTCTCATTCTCTCCTGACTAACTCCAGCCCTCCTCCCCCCACCTTTTAATTACCATGTTTCCCCCTACCTAATTTAAATTAACTTTAATTAACAGAAATTAAAGTAACACATTTTTGTTTCTACAGCCTCTTTAGCTCAGTATTATTTTTTTCTTGCTCTACATCCTTGAATTCCATCCTACCTTTTTGTGTATATAAATACAACTACATTCTTATATAATTTCCTCCTATTTATAATTACTTAAAGGGACAGTCAAGTAAAAAAAAAAACTTTCATGATTTAAATAGGGCGTGTAATTTTAAACAACTTTCCAATTTACTTTTATTACCAATTTTGCTTTGCTCTCTTGGTATTCTTAGTTCAAAGCTAAACCTAGGAGGTTCATATGCTAATTTCATAGACCTTAAAGGGCCACTAAATCCAAAATCTTTCTTTCATGATTCAGATAGAGAATAGAAAATTAAACAACATTACAATTTACTTCCATTATTTATTTTGCTTCATTTTTTAAATATCCTTAGTTGAAGAAAAAGCAATGCACATGGTGAGCCAATCACACAAGGCTTCTATGTGCAGCAACCAATCAGCAGCTAGTGAGCATATCTAGATATGCTTTTAATCAAAGAATATCAAGAGAATAAAACAAATTAGATAATATAAGTAAATTAGAAAGATGTTTAAAATTGCATTCTCTTTCTAAATTATAAAAGAAAAAATGTGGGTGGCATGTCCCTTTAAAGGCCGCTTCTAATCTGAAAGCATTTTGACAGTTTTTCACCACTAGAGGTTAGTTCATGTGTTTCATATAGATAACATTGAGCTCAGACACACGTGAAGCTCCTAGTAGTCAGCACTGATTGGCTAAAAATGCAAGTCTGTCAAAAGAACTGAAATAAGGGGGCATTTTGCAGAGGCCTATATACAAGGTAATCACAGAGGTAAAAAGTATATTATTATAACTGTGTTAGTTATGCAAAACTGGGGAATGGGTAATAAAGGGATTATCTACCTTTTTAAACAACAACAATTCTGGTGTTTACTGTCCCTTTAAATTATAACAAGACATTTATTATTTAAAACTTTTGTCTTGTATTTTTTTTCTCCCTCTTTCAACCATTTATTTTTGTAAATTTCTTATTGTGAAGTCTTGTAAATGCATTATGTCCTTCATACGGAAAAAAATTATCCCTAATCTACATCAGATTATTAAGGCACCAGGGGCTATGATGTCAAAAATCAATAATCAAATGTTTATTACTACCTCAAGTGAACCATTTTATAAAGATGAAACATATCACACACTCTTCCAGCAAAAAAAAGAAAAACATAATTTATGCTTACCAGATAAATTCCTTTCCTTCCGGATAGGGAGAGTCCACGGCTTCATTCCTTACTGTTGGGAAATACAACACCTGGCCACCAGGAGGAGGCAAAGAGTCGAAGACACCCCAGCCAAAGGCTTAAATAACCCTCCTACTTCCTCATTACCCCTGTCATTCTGCTGAGGGAACAAGGAAAAGTAGGAGAAATATCAGGGTATAAATGGTGCCAGAAGATAAATAATAGGGGTCCTACCTTAGACAAGAAAAAACGGACGGGGGCCGTAGACTCTCCCTATCTGGAAGGAAAGGAATTTATCTGGTAAGCATAAATTATGTTTTCCTTCCTAAGATAGGGATAGTCCACAGCTTCATTCCTTACTGTTGGGAAAACTATACCCAAGCTCCAGAGGACACTGGATGAATAACGGGAGGGAACAAAAAGGAAGAGGCGGAACCTATTCTGAGGGCACCACAGCCTGCAAAACTTTTCTCCCAAAAGCTGCTTCAGCCGAAGCAAAAACATCAAACTAGTAAAAATTAGAAAAAGTATATAAGGAGTACTAGGTAGCGCCTTACAAATCTGATCCATAGAGGCCTCGTTCTTAAAGGCCCAAGAGGAAGCCACTGCTCTAGTGGAATGAGCCGTTATCCTCTCAGGAGGATAATGTCCTGCTGTCTCGTAAGCTAAGCGGATGACACTCCTTAACCAAAAAGATTGGGAAGTCGAAGTAGCCTCCTGCCCCTTACGCTTCCCCGAATAGACAACAAATAAAGAGGAAGATTGTCTAAACTCCTTAGTAGCCTGAAGAAAGAACTTCAAGGCACGAATCACATTCAAATGGTAAAGTAAACGTTCCTTTGATGAAGGAGGATTAGGACACAAGGAAGGATCCACAATCTCTTGATTGATGTTGCGATCTGACACAACCTTAGGAAGAAAGCCTAATTTAGTACGTAAAACTGCCTTATCTGCATGAAAAATCAGATTAGGAAACTCACATCGCAAAGCAGAGATCTCAGAAACTCTGCGCGTGGAGGCAATAGCCATTAAAAAGAGAACCTTCCAAGATAACAATTTAATGTCAACGGAATGCAGAGGCTCAAATGGAGCCTGTTGCAAAACACAAAGAACAAGATTTAGGCTCCAATGAGGAGCCCCAGATGTAAACACAGGTCTGATCCTAATCAGAGCCATAACAAAGGACTGCACGTCTGGAAGCTCAGCCAGCCTCTTGTGCAATAAAACCGACAGGGCCAAAATCTGTCCTCTCAGGGAACTAGCAGAAAAGATAAGATCCTGGCAACCTTAACTCTGTGCCAGGAAAAACCACGCTCTTCACACCAGAATAAGTGGTCCTCAACACTTTGTGGTAGATACGCCGAGTAACTGGTTTACGAGCATGAATAAGAGTATCAATGACACACTCAGAGAAACCTCTGTTTGCTAAGACTAAGTGTTCAATCTCCACGCAGTCAGCCTCAGAGAATCTAGATTTTGATGGACCTTGTAACAGCAGGTCTCTGCAACAAGGTAACTTCCACGGAGGAGATGAGGACATCCCCACTAGATCAGCGAACCACGTCCTTTGCTGCTACGATGGAGCAAACAGGATTACTGATACCCACTCCTGCTTGATGCGGGCCACCACTCGAGGAAGAAGCAGTAATTGAGGAAAAAGATATACGAGTTTGAACCTCCAGGGCACTGCTAGTGCATCTATTAGATCCTTTTGGGGATCCCTCAACCTCGACCCGTACCAGGATAGCTTGGTATTGAGACGAGACGCCATGAGATCTATCTCCAGCGTCCCCCACTTGCTGCATATCTCTGCAAACACCTTGGGATGGAAAGACCCTGGGTGGAAGGATTGCCTGCTGAGAAAATCTGCCTCCCAGTTGTCCACACCCGGAATGTGGATCGCTGACAGTGAACAGCTGTGGTCCTCTGTTCACTCCAGAATCTAAGATACTTCTTTCATTGCCAAGGAACTTCTCGTTCCCCCCAGATGGTTGATGTAAGCCAACGAGAATATATTGTCTGATTGGAATCTGATAAACTGGGACAAACCCAGAAGTAGCCAAGCCTTCAAGGCATTGAAGATGGCCCGTAGTTCCAAAATTGATTGG